>NC_080379.1:38024979-38271757 GCF_014773155.1 Arachis stenosperma | reverse complement strand
CCAAGACTCAATAAGTAGCTGTGTTCAAGAATCATCATACTTAACTAGGAGAATCAATAACACTATCTGGATTCTGAGTTCCTAAAGAAGCCAATCATTCTGAATTTCAAAGGATAAAGTGAGATGCCAAAACTGTTCGGAGGCAAAAAGCTACTAGTCCCGCTCATCTAATTTGGAGTTAAGTTTCATTGATAATTTGGAGTCTATAGTATATTCTCTTCTTTTTATCTTATTTTATTTTCAGTTGCTTGGGGACAAGCAACAATTTAAGTTTGGTGTTGTGATGAGCGGATAATTTGTACGCTTTTTGGCATTATTTTTAGTATGTTTTCAGTATGGTCTAGTTAGTTTTTAGTATATTTTTATTAGTTTTTAGCTAAAATTCACTTTTCTGGACTTTACTATGAGTTTGTGTGTTTTTCTGTGATTTCAGATATTTTCTGGCTGAAATTGAGGGACCTGAGCAAAAATCTGATTCAGAGACTGAAAAGGACTGCAGATGCTGTTGGATTCTGACCTCCCTACACTCAAAGTGGATTTTCTGGAGCTACAGAAGCCCAATTGGCGCGCTCTCAACGGCGTTGGAAAGTAGACATCCTGGGCTTTCCAGCAATATATGATAGTTCATACTTTACTCAAGATTTGATGGCCCAAACCGGCGTTCAAAGTCACCCTCAGAATTCCCAGTGTTAAACGCCGGAACTGGCACCAAAATGGGAGTTAAACGCCCAAACTGGCACAAAAGCTGGCGTTTAACTCCAAGAAGAGTCTCTACACGAAAAATGCTTCATTGCTCAGCCCAAGCACACACCAAGTGGGCCCGAAAGTGGATTTTTATGTCATTTACTCATCTTTGTAATCCTTAGGCTACTAGTTCCCTATAAGTAGGACCTTTTACTATTGTATTTTACATCTTGAGATCTTTGAATCTTTTGATCACTGGGGGCTGGCCTCACGGCCATGCCTAGACCTTGTTCTTATGTATTTTCAACGGTGGAGTTTCTACACACCATAGATTAAGGTGTGGAGCTCTGCTGTACCTCGAGTATTAATGCAATTACTATTGTTCTTCTATTCAATTCCGCTTGTTCTTGTTCCAAGATATCACTTGTTCTTCAACTTAATGAATGCGATGATCCGTGACACTCATCATCATTCTCACCTATGAACGTGTGACTGACAACCACCTCCGTTCTACCTTAGATTGGGTGAATATCTCTTGGATTCCTGATACATAATGCATGGTTGATCGCCTGACAACCGAGTGCTCGCCTGACAAACGAGCCAGCCATTCCGTGAGATCAGAGTCTTCGTGGTATAGGCAAGAACTGATGGCGGCATTCAAGAGAATCTGGAAGGTCTAACCTTGTCTGTGTATTCTGAGTAGGATTCAATGATTGAATGACTGTGACGTGCTTCAAACTCCTGAGGGCGGGGCGTTAGTGACAGACGCAAAAGAATCACTGGATTCTATTCCGGCCTGATCGAGAACCGACAGATGGATAGCCGTGCGTGACAGGGTTCGTTGAACATTTCCACTGAGAGGATGGGAGGTAGCCACTGACAACGGTGAAAACCCTGCATAAGCTTGCCATGGAAAGGAGTAAGAAGGATTGGATGAAGACAGTAGGAAAGCAGAGAGACGGAAGGGACAAAGCATCTCCATTCGCTTATCTGAAATTCTCACCTATGGAATACATAAGTATCTCTATCTTTATCTTTATGTTTTATTCATCATCTATACCCATTTGAGTCTGCCTGACTAAGATTTACAAGGTGACCATAGCTTGCTTCATACCAACAATCTCCGTGGGATCGACCCTTACTCGCGTAAGGTTTATTACTTGGACGACCCAGTGCACTTGCTGGTTAGTTGTGCGAAGTTGTAGTGATCACAATTTCGTGCACCACACGGCTAGCTTTTCCTCACCTTATTTGCCATCTATGTTACTCAGCTGGAGTCATCATAGAAGGAGACATCCTCATTGAAGAGGATAAGCCCATCACCAAGAAGAGGATGGAGCAAGCAAGAGAGACCCCTCACGGTTCTCAAGAGATGCATGAGGAAGCTCATCATCAAGAAATCCCTGAGATGCCTCAAGGGATGCACTTTCCTCCAAACAACTATTGGGAACAACTCAACACTTCCTTAGAAGGTTTGAGCCACAATGTGGAACAATTAAGGGTGGAACATCATGAGCACTCCATCATTCTCCAAGAAATAAGAGAAGATCAAAGAGCAATGAGGGAGGAGCAACAAAGGCAAGGAGGGACATAGAAGAGCTTAAGGACATGTTGGTCCTCAAGAAGAAGACGCCACTAAAGGTGGATTCATCCTTGTTCTTTATTTCTTTCTGTTTCGGTTTTTAATATTGTGTTTATCTATGTTTTGTGTCTTTACTTCATGATCATTAATATGTAACCATGCCTTAAAGCTATGAATAAAATCCATTAATCCTTCACCTCTCTTAAATGAAAAATGTTTTAATTTAAAAGAACAAGAAGTACATGAATTTCGAATTTATTCTTGAATTTAATTTAATTATATTGATGTGGTGAATACTTTGTTTCTGAATGAATGCTTGAACAGTGCATATGTCTTTTGATCTTGTTGTTAAAATTGTTGGCTCTTGAAAGAATGATGAACAAAGAGAAATGTTATTGATGATCTGAAAAATCATGAAATTGATTCTTGAAGCAAGAAAAAGCAGTGAATGGCGAAAAAAAAAAGAAAAGAAGGAGCAGTAGAAAAAGCCAATAGCCCTTAAAACCAAAAGGCAAGGGTAAAAAGGATCCAAGGCTTTGAGCATCAATGGATAGGAGGGCCCAAGGAAATAAAATCCAGGACTAAGCGGCTAAATCAAGCTGTCCCTAACCATGTGCTTGTGTCATGAAGGTCCAAGTGAAAAGCTTGAGACTGAGTGGTTAAAGTCGTGATCCAAAGCAAAAGAGTGTGCTTAAGAGCTCTGGACACCACTAACTGGGGACTTTAGCAAAGCTAAGTCACAATCTGAAAAGGTTCACCCAGTTATGTGTCTGTGGCATTTATGTATCTGGTGGTAATACTGGAAAACAAAGCGCTTAGGGCCACGGCCAAGACTCATAAGTAGCTGTGTTCAAGAAACAACATGCTTAACTAGGAAAGTCAATAACACTATCCGAAATTCTAAGTTCCTAGAGAAGCCAATCATTCTAAACTTCAAAGGAAAAAGTGAGATGCCAAAACTGTTCAGAAGCAAAAAGCTACAAGTCCCGCTCATCTAATTATAATTAATATTCATTGATATTCTGGAATTTATAGTATATTCTTCTTTTTATCCTATTTGATTTTCAGTTGCTTGGGGACAAGCAACAATTTAAGTTTGGTGTTGTGATGAGCGGATAATTATACGCTTTTGGCATTGTTTTTAGGTAGTTTTTAGTAAGTTCAAGCTACTTTTAGGGATGTTTTCCTTAGTTTTTATGTTAAATTCACATTTCTGGACTTTACTATGAGTTTGTGTGTTTTTCTATGATTTCAGGTAAATTCTGGCTGAAATTGAGGGACTTGAGCAAAACTCTGAAAAAGGCTGACAAAAGGACTGCTGATGCTGTTGGAATCTGACCTCCCTGCACTCGAAATGGATTTTCTGGAGCTACAGAACTCCAATTGGCGCGCTCTCAACGGCGTTGGAAAGTAGACATCCAGAGCTTTCCAGCAATATATAATAGTCCATACTTTATTCGGAAATTGACGACGTAACTTGGCGTTGAACGCCAAGTACATGCTGCTGTCTGGAGTTAAACGCCAGAAAAACGTCATGATCCGGAGTTGAACGCCCAAAACACGTCATAACTCGGAGTTCAACTCCAAGAGAAGCCTCAGCTCGTGGATTGATCAAGCTCAGCCCAAGCATACACCAAGTGGGCCCCGGAAGTGGATTTATGCATCAATTACTTACTCATGTGAACCCTAGGAGCTAGTTTATTATAAATAGGATGATTTACTAATGTATTAGACATCTTTGGTCTCAGTTTTGTTTTATTCTTCATCCTAAGAGGCTATTGATCACGTTTTAGGGGGCTGGCCATTCGGCCATGCCTGAACCTCTCTCACTTATGTATTTTCAACGGTGGAGTTTCTGCACACCATAGATTAAGGGTGTGGAGCTCTGTTGTACCTCAAGTTCAATACAATTACTATTACTTTTTATTCAATTCTCTCTTATTCTTATTCCAAGATATTCATTCGCACCCAAGAACATGATGAATGTGATGATTATGTGACGCTCATCATCATTCTCACCTATGAACGCGCGTGATTGACAACCACCTCCGTTCTACATGCAACCGAGCTTGAATGTGTATCTCTTAAATTTCCCAACAGAATCTTCGTGGTATAAGCTAGATAGATGGCGGCATTCATGAGGATCCGGAAAGTCTCACCTTGTCTGTGGTATTCCGAGTAGGATCCTGGGAATCCGGAAAGTCTAACCTTGTCTGTGGTATTCCGAGTAGGATTCCGGAAATGAATGACTGTGACGTGCTTCAGACTCGCAAGTGCTGGGCGTTAGTGACTGACGATTGGATTTTTGACGGTTTAGAATTCACAAATGAATTCTCGTTACAAGTATAGTTTCTAAACCAATCACTAATCCTTTCATACAAAAAGTTGTTTGTCACTAAAACAAACCCCTAAATTTATAAACCGAAGTATTGGACCTCGGGTCGTTCTCCCTAGGAATTACAATAAAGTGTCTTGTTATTGGTTTGAGTTGTTTTGGGGTTTTGGATAAGAGACATGAAAGTAAATGGCAATGAAAATAAACTAACAACTATAAAAGGCTCTTGGCAAGGTATGAGAATTAGAAGTTCTATCCTAGTTATCCTTCTCAATTGTGATGAGAATTGTTCATTGCTACCACTTAGTTAACCCTTACTAAATAAAGGAAAGTCAAGTGGATGAATTGACTTGAGCCACAAGTTCTAGCCAACTCCCAAGGAAAGACTAGCTTTAGTGCACTCCAAACCAATTAGCAATCTCTCCAATTATCAATCAACAAAGGAATTAGACAACTCAAGTGTCACTAATTACTCTACCTAGGCCAAGAGGAACAAAATCTAACTAATAGCTATAAGAGACATTTCATCAAACACATGGAGTGCGATAGAAGTAATCATTATTAAATGCAAGAATTAAAGAGAGATCTAACTACAAAGACAAGAGATCAATAATGGAAAAGCAAAGAAGAACAATTATTATGAATTACCTCTTATTGAATTGAAAGAATGTAGAAGGAACAATACTAGATCTACAACAAAATGTAAGAACAACATAAAGGAAATTACAACAAAAGAGTAGAAGAAGAATGAATCTAACAACAAAGAATTGAAAGGTAGAAGTAGAAGAAAGCAAAGATTAAAACCTAGATCTAAGAACTAATCCTAATCCTAATCCTAATTCTAGAGAGAAGTGAGAGCTTCTCTCTCTAGAAACTAACTTCTAGAACTAAACTAAAACTAATTGGTAACTAACATGTGTTTACCTCTTCAGTCCTTGGGTTAAATAGCATCAGAAATGAGTTGGATTGGGCCCACAAGGCTTCTAAAATCGCTGGCCACGAGTTGCATCTTAAAAAGTCACATGCAGCATCGGCGCGTCCGCGTACTGTGCGCGTGCGCGCCCCTATACGTGTAGCAACTATGACAAATCTTATATCGTTTCGAAGCCCCGGATGTTAGCTTTCCAACCCAACTGGAACCGCATCATTTGGACCTCTGTAGCTCAAGTTATGGTCGTTTAAGTGCAAAGAGGTCGGCTTGACAGCTTTCCGGTTCTTTCATTTCTTCATGAGTTCTCCAACTTTTCATGCTTCTTTCTTCATTCCCTTGATCCAATCTTTGCCTCCTAAACCTTAAATCACTTAACAAACATATCAAGGTATCTAATGGAATCAAGGAGAATTAGATTTAGCTATTTTAAGACCTAAAAAGCATGTTTTCACTCTTAAGCACAATTAAAGGAGAATATACAAAACCATGCTATTTCATTGAATAAATGTGGGTAAAATGTGATAAAATCTCCTAAATTCAATACAAGATAAACCGTCAAAATGGGGTTTGTCAACCTCCCCACACTTAAACCAAGCATGTCCTCATGCTTAAACCAAGAATGAAGTAAGGGTATGGCATTTATTCAATTGAAACTAACTAAATGCAATCTACCTATATGCAATTATCTAAATGAATGCAATTGCTTAGTCAAAATAAATCAATTTCCAAGAAGCATATATACACAAGGGCTAAGGACTAGCAAGTCTAATCCACAATTGAATTGAGTTATTAAATATTTTTTTTACAAACATGCATGAAAAGAGATGATCATAGGTGGAAACATGTAATTGAGCATCAAACCCTCACCGGTAGTGTTTGCACTCTATTCGCTCAAGTGTTTAGGGTCGATTCTCTCAATTCTCTCCTAATCATGCTTTCTAAGATTTGTTTTTCTTCTAACAATCAACAAATATTTCATGCATGCATACATATATCATGAGGTCTTTTCATAGGTCGTAATGGGGCTAGGGTCAAGGTAGGATGCATATTTGGTTAAGTGAGTTTGAAATTTGAATCTTTGATAAGCTTAAACTTCCCACCTAACCTATGACATCCTATACAAATTCAAAGCTAACCTAACTACCCATTTCTCACTTTTTTCACATACTCATGCATTTCCTTTTTCATTTCACAACACTTATGCATTGATCTTATTGAGCTTCACTTTGGGGCATTTTGTCCCCTTCTTATTATTTTTCTTCTTTTTCTTTCTTTTTTTTTCTATTTTTTTTTCTTTTCCATATTATTTTTTTCTTTTTTTTTCTTTTCTTTTTCTCATTTTTTTTATATACAAGAGCATCAATGCATAAGGTCTATGCATTTAATCAATACATGAGTACGTACCCAATTTCCAATATTTCTAATAATAATACAAAACTACCCTTTTATTCACCCAATGTCCCAAGGTTCCCACACTTGAATGATACACGCACACACTAGCCTAAGCCAATCAAAGATCCAAATTAAGGACATTTATTGTTTTTCGCTTTAAGGCTTGTAATGTGCTAAATTAAGAACAAAGTGGGTTAAGCGTAGGCTCAAATTGGCTAACAATGGAAGATAAAAGGTAAGGCTATTTAGGTAAGTGAGTTGAATGAAATGATGGCCTCAATCATATAAATGCATGTATACACAAAATAATGGACATAAAGAATCAAACAAATCAAAGATTACATTCATAGAAAGAGAATAATGCACACAAGAAGGAAAATAAGTGGTTATAGGATGTAACCACACCATTAGGCTCAAATCTCACTTGCTTGTGTTCTTAGCTCAAAAATATGATCCACAATATATATATATTTCAAGCAAGTTCAATGAAAAGTTTTCACTCAAATCAATTAGTGCCCTATAGATAGAAATCTTGAAAAATTTCATTATTTTGACTAAGCTTATTGTGTATATGTGTGCAAAAATAAGAAAATGCAAGTAAAAAAACCATAAAATCCTAGAATGAAATGCAAAAGTGTTGGGGTTAGAAATTTGTCTCCCAAGATCGCCGAACGGTCGGACGACCTCCCCACACTTAAAAGTTTGCACCGTCCTCGGTGCACTCAAAGATGAGCAAGGGGGATGGGTTGCTACAATTGATGAGTTCCTCAAATGGTAGTGCGGATGACTTGTTTGTTGCCCCATTTAAAGCTATTCATTTCGCCCTCCTTGGTGGCCAACCTAAAAGGGGAGGAAAGAAGAATGACAATTAGGCCTACAACAAAGATATCAAAACAAGTAGAACGTAGGCCGGGGCTAATGCCAAATAAGAGTAAGGTTCTCACGACATGTTATCTAAGCATGTGAGTGAGAAAACAATGTAAGCTAAGCCATATCATTAAGCTCGATGCAAGAGTAAAGTTAAAGCATGAAGAGTGTATTGAGCATCAAGTTCAAATGAGAAGAAGTGGGTCATGAAAGACAATATGAGGTCATATCAATGCACAAAGACACAAGAGTCATTCAAGATGAAGCATTGATTTAAAAGTTTCATCACCCAACAATATCAAACAAGTCAATAAGCATCAAAATAATGCAAGAAAGTCTCAACAATTGAGTGTAAGAATCCAACACCATTATTGAAATGACACTTAGAAAAAAAATTGAAAACATGCTATAAAAACAAAATGAAAATGGAAAGAGTAGAAGTATGCGAATGCAGTGAACAAAAGAAAATGGAAGATGAGAAAATAACTCTTTTTTTTTTTTACCGACGCGTGCGCGTCATGCACGTTTATGCGTCGATGGGTATATTGGTCGAAGGACGCGTACGCGCAAGGTGCGTGCACGTGTGCGTCGAGTTGGGCCGGAGGCATAGTGTCGGCCCAAGTCTGGCACAACTCTCGGGTAAAAGTACCAGGAGTGTGGATCGTGCAATCGACGCGCGCGCGCACAGTGCGCGTGCGCATGCATTGCGAATTTAAGATGATGTGCGCGTACGTGCCAGGTGCGCGCACGCGTGCATAGACTTGTGCCTTAGGCCCAATGTTCGCACAGCGCAGGCCTAACTCTCGGGTTTTTGGCTGGAGGTGAATTATTTGCATCCACGCGTACGCGTACAGTGCGCGTGCGCGTGGGTGGTCGAAAAAATGCTCAGGTGCGCGTACGCGTTAGGTGCGCGCACGCGTGGATGGTGTTCTGTTTTTCAAAAAAATATTTTTTATGTTTTTGCACCAATCCAAGCATTCCAAACCTCCAAGCTACTACCAAAACACCCTAAAACCTTATTTAACTTGTTAAAATACTAATTAAACTCAACCAACTAATCTAAACATGAAATTAAACTAGTTCTACCAATATGTACAAAAGAGAAAATGAAAGGATTTTACCATGGTGGGGTGTCTCCCACCTAGCACTTTTGTTTATTGTCCTTAAGTTGGACTTATGGGGAGCTCCTCATCAAGGTGGCTTGTGTTTGTACTCGTCTCGGAACTCCCACCAATGCTTGGTTCTCCATTGTGCCCCAAGATTTCTTATGGATTGAGCCAAGTCTTGATGGAGTTCTTCACAAGCTTGGGGCTCCCAATGTTGATCCTCTTTTTCTAATCCGGGATCCCACACTTTATTTTCACACCCGTCTTGAAGTTGATCATAATTATTAGTCCGTCCGGGTGGTAAGTAAGGTGAATTCTCTATATAGTGGCCAACAATCCTCCTAGACCCATCTATTTGATCACTACTCCATCCTTTATATCTCATGTTTGATGCCTCAACCATAATGAGCCTTAATTTGCAATGCCCACCACAAAACCTTTTCCGCTTATGCTTCATCCCACAAACTTCCCTAAGTTGGCCATCCGTTTCAAGCAAACCATATTCAAGTGGGATAATAAAGCTAATAGAAATGAATTTCACCCACTCAAATGAAGGTGTAGATGGCAACCTAGGCAAAGATTTTGACAAAGCATAGCCAACCCTCGTTCTTCTATTTCTAGGGACTTCCACCTCTTCACAAGATCTCTTAATCTCAATCCTTTGTTCAACAATTTTATCAAAACCTTTTCCTTTACTTAAATCATAATAGGGAGGATGAGAAAAATTTACCTCCTCAACGCTTTCAAATCCAACCGGAGAAGGTTCTTCATGCTCAAAGGATTCTTTACCACTAAGACATGATGCTTGATCTTCATCTCCAAGGGAACTCAATTCTTTCTCTATCCCATCCAATTCTTCATATGGAATATGCCTTGAAAGGTGTGCACTTTCCTCCCTAGCATCAATTTCAATCATCTTGGAGGGGTTTTCTTCAACTCTATGTTCCCATGGAGGCTCCGCATCTCCTAAGTCTTCTACCACTTCTTCCTTGTCTTCAACAATTAAAGCTTCCTCCAATTGTTCCAATACAAAGCAACTTCCTTCATTTTCCACCGGAATTTCCAATCTCTCCTTCATGCTATGTTCTTCATTTGATTCTCCACATGTAACCGTGGGAGTTCCTTGAGTGTTCAAGCATTGGGAGGCTAATTGATTTGTTACCGCATCCAAGGCGGCCATGAAATTTTGCACATCCTTTTTCATCTCTTCTTTCCCTTGAACAAGAACACCAAGGGTTTCATCCATTAGAGATTGAGGTGGTTGGAAGGATTCATCATTTTGGGGGAAGGGTTCATAGTAGGAAGGTGGTTCTTCTTGGTAGAGTTGTTGTGGTTCAATGTTTTCCATTCTTTCCACTTGTTGCACAACACACTCCATGGTTGCTTGAAATTGATCCAATGCTTCCTTGAGATGATCCCTTGACTCTTGTTCCTCTTGGATAATATGATTAGGATCATGTGGCTCTTGGATCAATGGATATGAGTATTCTTCCATGGGAGGTTGTGGTGGAAAGTAGTATTCATCTTGTGGTTGAAAATTTTTGTATATTGGAGGTGGTTCATCTTGGTAATAATATGGAGGGGGTGGCTCTTGAAAATGTTGATGTTGGGGTGGTGGTGGCTCTATGTGTGGTTCATATGGCTCATATGGTTGTTGGTAGGATGGATGTGGATTAGGGTCATATGAAGGTGGTTGGTGAAAATGGGCTTGTGAGTGTGGTTGAGGCTCATGTTGAGGATATGAATCATAGGCATATGGTGGTGGTTCTTGAAAGTCACAAGGAGATTCACCATAGCCATTTGATTGGTATGCATCATGGAATGGCTCTTCTTCATAGTGCATTGGTGGAGGTTGTTGCCAAGAAGATTGATCATATGCATATGGCTCCTCCCACCTTTGATTGTCCCATCCTTGATACACATTCTCATTGAAGTTCTCATTATCTACAACATAGTTGTAATCACACTCATAGCCAAAATGAGAATTCATAATGGAAAGAGAAAATAAGGAACAAAAACTAATAAGAAATAATGAAACAAAATACTAAGACTAGCAAAAACTAGCAAACAATCCAAAAATCAAGCTATTCACAATATTCACATATATACAATAACCAATAACACAACACCATTGCAATTCCCCGGCAACGGCGCCATTTTGACGATTGGATTTTTGACGGTTTAGAATTCACAAATGAATTCTCGTTGCAAGTATAGTTTCTAAACCAATCACTAATCCTTTCATACAAAAAGTTGTTTGTCACTAAAACAAACCCCTAAATTTATAAACCGAAGTATTGGACCTCGGGTCGTTCTCCCTAGGAATTACAATAAAGTGTCTTGTTATTGGTTTGAGTTGTTTTGGGGTTTTGGATAAGAGACATGAAAGTAAATGGCAATGAAAATAAACTAACAACTATAAAAGGCTCTTGGCAAGGTATGAGAATTAGAAGTTCTATCCTAGTTATCCTTCTCAATTGTGATGAGAATTGTTCATTGCTACCACTTAGTTAACCCTTACTAAATAAAGGAAAGTCAAGTGGATGAATTGACTTGAGCCACAAGTTCTAGCCAACTCCTAAGGAAAGACTAGCTTTAGTGCACTCCAAACCAATTAGCAATCTCTCCAATTATCAATCAACAAAGGAATTAGACAACTCAAGTGTCACTAATTACTCTACCTAGGCCAAGAGGAACAAAATCTAACTAAAAGCTATAAGAGACATTTCATCAAACACATGGAGTGCGATAGAAGTAATCATTATTAAATGCAAGAATTAAAGAGAGATCTAACTACAAAGACAAGAGATCAACAATGGAAAAGCAAAGAAGAACAATTATTATGAATTACCTCTTATTGAATTGAAAGAATGTAGAAGGAACAATACTAGATCTACAACAAAATGTAAGAACAACATAAAAGAAATTACAACAAAAGAGTAGAAGAAGAATGAATCTAACAACAAAGAATTGAAAGGTAGAAGTAGAAGAAAGCAAAGATTAAAACCTAGATCTAAGAACTAATCCTAATCCTAATCCTAATTCTAGAGAGAAGTGAGAGCTTCTCTCTCTAGAAACTAACTTCTAGAACTAAACTAAAACTAATTGGTAACTAACATGTGTTTACCTCTTCAGTCCTTGGGTTAAATAGCATCAGAAATGAGTTGGATTGGGCCCACAAGGCTTCTAAAATCGCTGGCCACGAGTTGCATCTTAAAAAGTCACATGCAGCATCGGCGCGTCCGCGTACTGTGCGCGTGTGCGCCCCTATACGTGTAGCAACTATGGCAAATCTTATATCTTTTCGAAGCCCCGGATGTTAGCTTTCCAACCCAACTAGAACCGAATCATTTGGACCTCTGTAGCTCAAGTTATGGTCGTTTAAGTGCAAAGAGGTCGGCTTGACAGCTTTCCGGTTCTTTCATTTCTTCATGAGTTCTCCAACTTTTCATGCTTCTTTCTTCATTCCCTTGATCCAATCTTTGCCTCCTAAATCTTAAATCACTTAACAAACATATCAAGGCATCTAATGGAATCAAGGAGAATTAGATTTAGCTATTTTAAGACCTAAAAAAGCATGTTTTCACTCTTAAGCACAATTAAAGGAGAATATACAAAACCATGCTATTTCATTGAATAAATGTGGGTAAAAGGTGATAAAATCCCCTAAATTTAATACAAGATAAACCGTCAAAATGGGGTTTGTCAGTGACAGACGCAAAAGAATCAAGGGATTCTATTCCAGCAGGAGCGGGAACCAACCAGTGATTAGCCGTGCTGTGACAGAGCGCGTGAGCGTAGTTTTCACTACGAGGATGGGATGTAGCCTTCGGCCAGTGTGATGCCTCCAGATGATTAGCCATGCGAGTGACAGCGCAGAGGACCATTTTCCAGAGAGGATACAAAGTAGCCATCGTCGAACGGTGAACCCTTATACACAGCTTGCCATGGAAAGGAGTAAGAAGGATTGAATTGAAGCAATAGGAAAGTAGGCGTTCTTGAGCCATACAGTATCTCCATTCGCTTATCTGAAATTCCCACCAATGAATCTGCATAAGTATTCTATCCCTTTTATTATTTCTATTTTCTTATTTCTATTTTCGAAACCATAAACAAATTTAATCTGCCTAACTGAGATTTACAAGGTGACCATAGCTTGCTTCATACCAACAATCTCTGTGGGATCGACCCTTACTCACGTAAGGTTTATTACTTGGACGACCCAGTACACTTGCTGGTTAGTTGAACGGAGTTGTGTCCACTCGTGCCAATTTCAAATTCCATAAAAGTACAAGGAGTACAACTTAAAGAATATGGATCACAATTTCGTCTACCAGGAGGCCACAACCAAACTCTAAGTTTGGTGTTAAATCCCCACAACCAAACTCTAAGTTTGGTGTTGGGACTATACAACATTGACCTCATCACCTTTGTGGCTCCATGAGAGCCCACTGTCAAGCTAGTGACATTAAAAGAACGCTTATTGGGAGGCAACCCAATTTTTATTTATCTAATTCTAATTTTATTTTATTATTATTTTATGTTTTATTAGGTTCATGATCATGTGGAGTCACGAAAAAAAATTATTAAAATTAAAAACAGAATCAAAAATAGCAGAAGAAAAATCACACCCTGGAGGAAAGACTTACTGGCGTTTAAACGCCAGTAAGGTGCATCTGGCTGGCGTTCAACGCCAGAACAGAGCATGTTTCTGGCGCTGAACGCCAGAAACAAGTAACATCCTGTCGTTTGGACGCCAGGAATGTGCCCTGAGAAAAGCTGGCGCTGAACGCCAGTAACAAGCATGGAACTGGCGTTCAACGCCAGAAATATGCTACATCTGGGTGTTGAACACCCAGAACGTGCATCCTTCCGGCGTTTAAACGCCAGAATGGTATGCTAAGGCATTTTACATGCCTAATTGGTGCAGGGATGTAAATCCTTGACACCTCAGGATCTTTGGACCCCACAGGATCATCTCAGGATCTGTGGATCCCACAGGATTATCTCAGGATCTGTGGACCCCACAGGATCATCTCAGGATTTGTGGACCCCACAGGATTCCATATAATATATTCCCACCTTACCTCCTAATAATCCTAGTACACACTTTCCCAAAACCCCTTCACCAATCACCTCAATCTCTCTTCCCAATTACCCCTTCACCAATCACCTCAATCTCTTTTCCCAATTACCTCATTCACCACTCACATCCATCCACTCTTCCCTATAAACCCCACCTACCTTCAAAATTCAAAAAATCTTTCCCACCCAAACCCACCCTTAATGACCGAAACTACTCCCTCTTCCCTCCCTATATAAACCCCTCCATTCTACTTCATTTTTACACAACACAATCCCCTCTTCTATATCTTGGCCGAAACGTACACTCCCCTTCTCCTCCATTTTATTCTTCTTCTTCTCTTCTTTCTTCTCTTGCTCGAGGGTGAGCAATATTTTAAGTTTGGTGTGGTAAAAGCATAAACTTTTTCTTTTTCCATTACCATCAATGGCACCTAAGGCCGGAGAATCCTCTAGAAAAGGAAAAGGGAAGACAAAAGCTTCCACCTCCGAGTCATGGGAGATGGAAAGATTCATCTCCAAAAGCCATCAAGACCACTTCTATGATGTTGTGGCAAAGAAGAAAGTGATCCCCGAGGTCCCTTTCAAGCTCAAGAAAAATGAGTATCCGGAGATCCGACATGAGATCCGAAGAAGAGGTTGGGAAGTCCTAACCAATCCCATGCAACAAGTCGGAATCTTAATGGTTCAAGAGTTCTATGCCAATGCATGGATCACTAGGAACCATGATCAAAGTGTGAACCCGAGTCCAAAGAATTATCTCACAATGGTTCGGGGGAAATACTTAGATTTTAGTCCGGAAAATGTGAGGTTGGCATTCAACTTGCCCATGATGCAAGGAGATGTACGCCCCTATACTAGAAGGGTCAACTTTGATCAAAGGTTGGACCAAGTCTGCATGGACATATGTGTGGAAGGAGCTCAATGGAAAAGAGACTCCAAAGGCAAGCCAGTTCAACTGAGAAGACTGGACCTCAAGCCTGTAGCTAGAGGATGGTTGGAGTTCATCCAACGCTCCATCATTCCTACTAGCAACCGATCCGAAGTTACTGTGGATCGGGTCATCATGATTCATAGCATCATGATTGGAGAGGAAGTAGAAGTTCATGAAGTTATCTCTCTTGAATTCTACAAAATAGCCGACAAGTCCTCCATCACGGCAAGGCTAGCTTTCCCTCATCTTATTTGCCATCTATGTTACTCAGCTGGAGTTATCATAGAAGGAGACATCCTCATTGAAGAGGATAAGCCCATCACCAAGAAAAGGATGGAGCAAACAAGAGAGACCCTCCACGGATCTCAAGAGATGCATGAGGAAGCTCATTATCAAGAAATCCCTGAGATGCCTCAAGGGATGCACTTTCCTCCCAACAACTATTGGGAATAACTCAACACTTCCCTAGAAGATTTGAGCTACGATATGGAACAATTAAGGGTGGAACATCAAGAGCACTCCATCATTCTCCATGAAATTAGAGAAGATCAAAGAGCAATGAGGGAGGAGCAACAAAGGCAAGGAAGGGACATAGAAGAGCTTAAAGACATTGTTGGTCCTTCAAGAAGAAGACGCCACTAAGGTGGATCCATTCCTTGTTCTTATTTTTTTCTGCATTTCGGTTTTTATGTTATGTTCATCTATGTTTTGTGTCTCTCCTTCATGATCATTAGTAGTTAGTAACTATGTCTTAAAGTTATGAATAATTCCATTAATCCTTCACCTCTCTTAAATGAAAAATGTTTTAATTCAAAAGAACAAGAAGTACATGAATTTCGAATTTATCCTTGAATTTAATTTAATTATATTGATGCGGTGACAATACTTTTTGTTTTCTGAATGAATGCTTGAACAGTGCATATTTTTGATCTTGTTGTTTATGAATGTTAAAATTGTTGGCTCTTGAAAGAATGATGAATAAGAGAAATGTTATTGATGATCTGAAAAATCATAAAATTGATTCTTGAAGCAAGAAAAAGCAGTGAAAAATCAAAGGCTTGCGAAAAAAAAATGGCGAAAAAAAATTAGAAAGAAAAAGAAAAAGCAAGCAGAAAAAGCCAATAGCCCTTAAAACCAAAAGGCAAGGGTAAAAAGGATCCAAGGCTTTGAGCATCAATGGATAGGAGGGCCCAAGGAAATAAAATCCAGGCCTAAGCGGCTAAATCAAGCTGTCCCTAACCATGTGCTTGTGTCATGAAGGTCCAAGTGAAAAGCTTGAGACTAAGTGGTTAAAGTTGTGATCCAAAGCAAAAAGAGTGTGCTTAAGAGCTCTGGACACCTCTAACTGGGGACTCTAGCAAAGCTGAGTCACATTCTGAAAAGGTTCACCCAGTCATGTGTCTGTGGCATTTATGTATCCGGTGGTAATACTGGAAAACAAAGTGCTTAGGGCCACGGCCAAGACTCATAAGTAGCTGTGTTCAAGAATCAACATACTTAACTAGGAAAATCAATAACACTATCTAAACTCTGAGTTCCTAAGAGACGCCAATCACTCTAAACTTCAAAGGAAAAAGTGAGATGCCAAAACTGTTCAGAAGCAAAAAGCTACAAGTCCCGCTCATCTAATTAGAATTAATATTCATTGATATTCTGAGATTTATAGTATATTCTCGTCTTTTTTATCCTAATTGATTTTCAGTTGCTTGGGGACAAGCAACAATTTAAGTTTGGTGTTGTGATGAGCGGATAATTTATACACTTTTTGGCATTGTTTTTAGGTAGTTTTTAGTAAGTTCAAGCTACTTTTAGGGATGTTTTCATTAATTTTTATGTTAAATTCACATTTCTGGACTTTACTATGAGTTTGTGTGTTTTTCTATGATTTCAGGTAATTTCTGGCTGAAATTGAGGGACCTGAGCAAAACTCTGAGAAGGAGGCTAACAAAGGACTACTGATGCTGTTGGAATCTAACCTCCCTGCACTCAAAATAGATTTTTTGGAGCTACAAAACTCCAAATGGCACAATCTCAATAGCGTTAGAAAGTAGACATCCAGAGCTTTCCAGAAATATATAATAGTTCATACTTTATTCGGAAATTGACGATGTAACTTGGCGTTGAACGCCAAGTACATGCTGCTTTCTGGAGTTAAACGCCAGAAAAACGTCATGATCCGGAGTTGAACGCCCAAAACACGTCATAACTCGGAGTTCAACTCCAAGAGAAGCCTCAGCTCGTGGATTGATCAAGCTCAGCCCAAGCATACACCAAGTGGGCCCCGGAAGTGGATTTATGCATCAATTACTTACTCATGTGAACCCTAGGAGCTAGTTTATTATAAATAGGATAGTTTACTATTGTATTAGATATCTTTGGACGTTTAGTTCTCAGATCATGGGGGCTGGCCTCTCGGCCATGCCTGAACCTTTCACTTATGTATTTTCAACGGTGGAGTTTCTACACACCATAGATTAAGGGTGTGGAGCTCTGCTGTACCTCAAGTTTTAATGCAATTACTACTATTTCCTATTCAATTCTCTTTATTCCTATTCTAAGATATTCGTTGCTCTTTAACTTGATGAATGTGATGATCCGTGACACTCATCATCATTCTCACCTATGAACGCGCGTGATTGACAACCACTTCCGTTCTACCTTAGGCCGGGCGCATATCTCTTGGATTCCTTAATCAGAATCTTCGTGGTATAAGCTAGAATTGATGGCGGCATTCATGAGAATCCGGAAAGTCTAAACCTTGTCTGTGGTATTCCGAGTAGGATTCTGCGATTGAATGACTGTGACGAGCTTCAAACTCGCGATTGCTGGGCGTGATGACAAACACAAAAGAATCAAGGGATTCTATTCCAACATGATCGAGAACCGACAGATGATTAGCCGTGCCGTGACAGAGCATTTGGACCTTTTTCACTGAGAGGATGGGACGTAGCCATTGACAACAGTGATGCCCTATATACAGCTTGCCATAGAAGGGAGTGATAAAATTGGATGAAAGAAGTAGGAAAGCAGAGATTCAGGAGGAGCACAGCATCTCCATACACTTATCTGAAATTCTCACCAATGATTTACATAAGTATTTCTATCCTAGTTTATTTATCTTTATTTTCTATTTATTTTATTAATCATATTTAAACCAATAATCCCTTAAATTAGTTAAATCCGTCTGACTGAGATTTACAAGATGACCATAGCTTGCTTCATACCAACAATCTCTGTGGGATCGACCCTTACTCACGTAAGGTTTATTACTTGGATGACCCAGTACACTTGCTGGTTAGTTGAATGGAGTTGTGACCACACATACCAAAGAGCTATTATCTCGAATTAAATTTCATACAAGTACAAAGAGTACGAATCACAATTTCGTCCACCAGTGCTCACCATGCTACATCAATAACTTATTTACGCACTTGGAACGACATCATGAGCGAGCTAAGTTGGACGAGATTGAGGCCATAGGATTTGGTTTCCTCCGCCGTGTACCACAATGGCATGTGAAACAGAGCATCATGCTCCAACTAGCCAGGGCTTATGAAGTTGACACAAACACGCTCATGGTGGACGCAGGAGAGATTCGCATTAGTGCCAAACTTATTGGCAATGTATTCGGCATACCTTCTCATGGTTAGTGTTAGTTATGTAGGATGAAAAAATTTCTTTGAGTGGTTGACTTTCTCCATTGATGACACTTATTAATTGTGGGAAACTGTTCCATTTCTCGCAGGCGAACCAATCCTAGAATTGCAGAAGAAAAATCCATTGCATCTGGCAATTAAGGCGGAGTTTCAGAAGAAAACAACAAGCCAACTGCGTGAGTTTGTATTTGCTTGTCCAATGGAGACTAAGCAACAGAGGATGAGGTTTAGAAGATACTTTATCATGATTATTTTGAAGATGTTTCTGAACCCCACAAGCCAGCAAACTATTTCTCCGTGGCACCTCCCTCCGATATTAGATGTGTCGAACCCTAGAAGGTTTCATTGGCCTTATCACATATTAAAGTGGCTGCGGGATGCGATAAGGAAATTCCAAGATGAGAACAGGGAAACATGCGGCGGGTGCATGTTCGTGTTGCTGGTAATGCATTAAATTAATTTAATTTGAATCCAATGTATGACCGTATGTGTAATTCCTAAAATTTAAGTTATTTCTTTATAGGTTTTGTACTTTCAGCGCTTGAAACATGGTCTGTTGCATGCTTGTCGAGTACCCGAACCATGGATTGTTGAGTGGACCACTAATGAGCTTGATAAGAAGGCCGACTACGTCATCTCACAGGTTCAATCTCTACTAATGCATTTTATAAAATCTAGTTGAACAGAAAATGCAATTGACGGTTCACATTGAAGTTTTAGAATCCTTTTTTGACCAAATGTTGAACACACAGGGTTGCATAGTCAAAAATGGAAGGAACAAGAGAAAGCAGAAGAAACAATGTTCGAGTAAAGGTGTTAACAAGGGGGGAGGTGTAAAAGGCCCTGCAACGACACTGACGAATCACCGTCTACCAAAGGGAAGACTTCACCTCATCCAAGCTATAGGAAGGCAGAAAAGGTGATTTGCTTTCCTTATTAAAGCTTGTGAGCTCAATTAATTGGATCCTTATTTATGTGATATGATCGTTGATCGTTATCATAGAATTTACGATTACAAAATTGTAAAGTAACTTCATTATGTGGCTGTATGGCTTGTTTTGATATATGAAGTTCATAGAAGAACGGTTAGGAGAGCTAAATTCAATGACCGTGTATGATATTTACATGTTTTTTTTTTGTTGAAAGCTTGTTTGAATACAGTTGTGTCTTATTTTTATTAAGGTTTTATTTGAGTTGAGTTTGTTACTTAAACAGGAGGATTTAGGATGCTCAAATTAGGATCTAATCTGAACTGGATAGATAACTTATGATTAATTTATTTGGATGGCTTTTTATGTATGAAATAATTGCTTTATGGGGCTGCCTAGTTAATTCATTGTGTGAAAATATATTTTAGTGATGATTAGTGTGGTTGTAATTGAGGATGTTCACTGTAGTTGGGTTTTGGATGTAAAATATAGTGTGGCCATAGATGGTTAATTTTTTTGAACGATTGTGAGTTTGTTATGTTTTCCAAACGCCTGAAAGTTTATATTAGATTTTTCCATATATTTGTTGTCCCATGTTGAACACAGGGTTGTCCAGTCAACAATTCAATGAAAGAGAAAGGAAATAAGAAGCAGTCTTCGAGTAAAATGGGTAACAAGAAAGGAGGGTGTAAAAGGCCTTGCAAGGACACTGAGCAACTTCCGTCTACCAAAGGCAAGACTACATCTCAGCCAAGAAATAAGGAGACGGATAAGGTGGTTTGCTTTCTGTAGGATAGCTCATGTGATAATTTGAATTGGATGTTCACTTTGTTATATATTTTGGGTGCACACTTTAGTACGATTTGGTTGTTCACTTTAGTAAGGTTTTGTTTGTATGCTAATTAAAATGACGATATGCATGAATTTACATAACAGCAATCCAAGACTGGTTCGAGGAGAAAGTTGATTCTCAGTAGGAGCCGATCTAGACGCGGCACCAAAAAAGAAATTCCAAGAGAAAGTGTCTCAGGAAGCACTGCTTCGCCATTGGTAGTCTCGGAATCTGATGATGATGACCACGTGCCGCTTGCTAGAAGGATACGGTTGTTCCAACAGCACCCTCCGCCACATGATACAAGACAAGAAGATCCAGTGTTCAACGGCAATCATGAAAGTCATCAAGAAGGAAAAAATGACCTAAACAATGATTCTCCACACACACCGCCAGCAGCACCTGTACAGCTCAGTGACTATGATTTTGACCGGTTAGTGGTTTATTGATTACCTTGCTGTATGTTTTCCTTTTTTTATTTTCACACCCATGACATGTGATTAGCCGTCTAGCTAGGCATGACATGTTCTCTTAGCTAAATTCTTGTCCCATTCGTTTGCAGCGAATTTGACATCTCTATCGTTCAGTGTCATGAATTTGAGCAAGTACTCAATAATGTTGAACAGGGGCACCAAACCAAAGCCATAATCATGCAACCCCTGCAAACAGTGTTTCCAATAAAATCACCCTATCATACACCGAGTCCAGGTAGACCGAGCTTTTCACTCGGTTTAACTCAGCTTGAAAAGACTCTAACCCCGTCCCCAATACATTCAATTCATCCAAGACTAAGTGAAATAAAGTTGGGGGAGACTAAGGAGGAACAAATCAGAACATGGATAATTAACCCGTCGTTGGATGAAAATCAAGATTTAGCTTCCTATGAAGGGCGGGACTACATGGTATTACAAAGGAAGGACTTCTGGACCTTGAAACCACGCAGTTGGGTAAACAGCTGTGTACGTATATGAACTTAAGCATGTGTTTTAATTCCCTATACTTATATCGGTGTTTGAATTACACTTGCTTAATACTCTGTGTAGGTAATTTAATGGATGTGCTATACTTTCAACGACACTGAATCATCTAGGTTCAAGCAAGAGTTCTATTGCGTGTGTCCAGGCATATTGGTAATTACATTCTTATTACTATGTTGAAAAAGCTTTTTATTGGGATTTTTACTATGTGTGGGTCTGCAGGAATCAGTCATAAAAAATGATAGTCTGGAAAGATTTATGGACGGTGTGGCACCAATTTATGATGGTCTTAGTCCAAGCTTTGGTGATGATACTAGGTTCTTTGACAAAGTAGCAGCAGCAAAGAGAAAATGGGTGAGTTGCTGTTTTGTATTTAATTACCTGTTGGAAATATGTTGTCGCATGATTTGAGAATGTTAAGGTTCTTGAATGGTCGAATGAGATCAATAGTTTTTGTTTTTTTTTTCTCACATGAAAAATCTCTTCATATTTGCTACTTGGTGCAGTGGTTAATTCCTTATTGTTGGAGGGGCCATTGGTGGGTATATGCATTTGATGTGGTTGCGAAGCGCTTACTTAATCTCGACAGTTTACATTATGGACCAGAAGATGATAAACGAATAAAGCTCGATGCATATGTTGTAAGATACCATCATTCTTTTAAACAAAATACAGCCGCACAGTTCAAGTCGATATAATTTTGCTCGCGTATGTTCGTTCCATGATTTTCAGGGGAGACTATGTGAGGATATGGCAAGCATTTTTATTCCTGCATTCGTTCGGACTATGCACGGCCCAGCTCGTTCGTACGCGAGGGTTCCAAAACAACCGAACAAATGAGATAAAATTATAACCCAAATTTGAGGCTTTTTTAAATTTCAATTCAAAATGTGTCGTACCATGTAACTTGGTTTTTCTCAACCTAATTGCAATAGCATTTTATTGTCCTGCAGCTTTGACTGTGGCATGTGTGTCATTAAGTTGATGGAAAGTTGGACCGAAGAACATCAACTTTGTGAATGGGATGAGGTTTGTTAATTAAACATTTGAGCAAATGTCATTATTGATCTTGTAAAAATATAACTGTAACGGTTCTTAATACTAAACCAACTGATAAATTTACCCACAGGATTCACTCAGCTTAGACAGGATAGACTTGATGCTAGACATTATCTATGGCCCACAGAATGCATCGGTAGGCCAGCTTATCTCGTTATTGGAAAACAAGGTTAAACCTGTTCGTCATAATGCACCACGAAACAAGAAGAAGGACGTTAGTTCACCATACACTGCACCTAGCACACGGACATTGATTGAACGTGTGGAGGGATTACCGAAGGGGGCAATGCGCAGAGGGAGGAAGAAGTTGCTCACTTAGTATTAGTTACAATGAATTGAACTACCAAATTATACTGAGTTGACTTACTGCTGACATGCTTAAGGATTTGTTATTGTCACATTAGAAAGACTTGATTCAATGACATATTTTTTTCCTACAGTACAATGATTTATTAGTTATGTTACGAAAAATTTATCCATGTCTTTTTAGATGTTAGAATCCCGGATTTATCAAGTTTTTATGTAAAACTGTCATATTTGTGCATATTGAAACAGGTGACCATTAACCATCCACCAATATAGCTAAACTGAACATCTTATACCTTACAATAATGAGCATCCAGTCTAACAAGGTCAAAATCAAAACACACAAATGCTAAATGGCTAACCATCCTTGTTTATAGTAGAAATAAACATCTGAACACCTATAGAAATGAACATCCACTTTAGTTCATTAAAAAATTCCTGACAACAATGTCTATGACGAACAGCTACATACCGAAAAACTATACAGTAAAGCATGTAGAAATCTTGAACAACTTAATTAAACTACAACGTAAATTACAGAATAACCATCAAATATACACATTATGCATTAAGTCTACAGGAAAAAAAATAGTAAAATGGTTCGGTTTAACACTCGAAAAAATGGTTCTTGCAATTAATAACATGTGGACCTTTTGCAACAGCTGCCTTCGAACCTTGAAACTAACAATAATCCTTAAACACAGAGATGAGAAAATATACACAATCACAAACTTGTCCAACTAATCCTACTTTTTGTTGAAGGAGCTTAACAAAGACATGAAATCACCGGCTTGTTCGGGGACATTTAGGCCAGCAACAGAACCATGGTGTATATCTTGAAATGCGTGTGGACGAACCACCTGTCCAAAAAAAAAGCAGAAAAAAGTCCAAAAGGTATGTTCTAGAATAGTAATATACCAAATAAACATACAAAGTTGAGATTAAGCCAAACATCTACCGGGGATGACTTCTTTTGTTTTCTCCGCCTTGAATTCTTGAAGCACTTCTCAAGGGCAACGCCGAGCCTCTTACTCTTTGGCCTCCCCTTTGTGGTAACCTTCAATGGACCTTGGATGTCATCAACACTGACATCGTTCGAACTCTGTGAGCCAATGTTTGTCTGGGTCTTTGACATGCTCTCAGACCTCTTTTTGGCATGGTGCGCAGCCAACTTGGCCATTGTTTCTTCCAAAGCAACATGCAGCAATGCTATTTCTTCATCGTCACCGACGAACTCTTGAGCAACATTATAGAAGTGCGCACACAGTCCCCTGAATGCAACATGACTCTCATCCGACCGACTGATATCATGGCTACTTTTAACATACGTATGTTTGCGCTTTATGTTCTTGCTCCATCGAGGGAGAACATAACATGAAGGTACTTTGTACACTTTATATGAATGGAAAACTTCAAGGCAGTGATAGCACAACACACTTGAACTCTCAAAAAGATTACACTCATAACGAAGCTCCTGTGTGGAATGGTCAAAGTGAACATCGTACGGAACGCATAGAATAGTATCGTTGACTAGTTTCTCCTCTTCCACCATCACGCAGACCAATGGATCCTGTTCATCAACTACAGAAATTAAATGCTGCAGTTAGCTTTCTTTACAAACTCAATTTGAACATCCATAAAAATGCTCGTGGTATACTCTTGCTGAAATTGTTTCTCCATAGGCGAGGTGGTTGCACAAGGGATAACCCCCCTCGAGTCTGCAGCATCATCCTCCAGTTCCCTCTGCTCCTTAAATCCAAGAACATTGTCATATTCATGAACAAATTGAACCAAGCTAGTTTTACTGTGTAAGTATCCACCGTAGAATGCGTGCATGCTCTCACTCCTTTGAGTATTCCACATTGCTGCCCAAAATTCACCCTTGAAGTATATTGGGATCCACATACGTCGGTCATCATACAGATCTACAGGGAATAAATAATCCCAAATTAAGGATAGAAAGCTTACACCAAACATATTACTACAACTGAGATATGACCATCCACAATCACTGATATATTAAACATCCAAATGTATACTATAATGAACATCCATATAATTGTCATAAAAAATTACGCATATACTAAACATTCAGATGCCAAACAATTGCAATAAAAGCGTGTGAAGTAATTGTACAGTAACAAACCTGACAGCCACGTGTTGTTATGTAAGTTGTACTCATCTATAAAATCAGCCCAGTTATCTTCAAATGACTCCTCGGTCTGAGAGTTCCACACAATGTCGTTTAGGTCAGCATAAAAAGCTCCGTACTGACGGTAACCCCCAAGCTTGGAAGGTAACTTATTCATAATATGCCAGATGCACCACCTGTGGCGTGTGTCGGGTAAAGTATTTTTGATCGCACGATACATGGATCGACATTGATCGGTTATGATACACTGTGGAGCAGTTCCCATGCACTTGACCCATTGGCTAAAAACCCACTCATAACTTGTGATTTCCTTATTCCCCAACAAAGCACAACCGAGGAGGGTCGACCTACCATGGTGGTTGACCCCAACGAACGACACAAACGGTAATTCATGCCTACCAGAAAAACCAGCCAGATGTAAGAAATGCCAATCACGATCGAATAACGTTTTATCAAGAAAAAGAAAAAATACCAACTTAACTACTACGTACCTATTCCTTCTGTAAGTGCTATCAACTGACACAACGTTTCCGTAGTATTCATACGATGCCCTACACCTTGCATCGACCCATACTACACTCTTGAATTTACACTCATCATCCAACTCCACCGCATAAAAGAAGTTCGGATTGATGTCCTTCATTCTCCTGAAGTAGCTCATCATCTCCTTGACATCCGCATTCACGTTGCTATTTCGGAGCCTTGCTGTTATATAATTTCTTAAATCCTTCTCTGAGAATCCCAAGTTAGAGGGGCCACCAGCCTCATTTGACAAAGCAAGGAATGTCTTGTTTGGTCGAATTCCAGCCTCATCATTATCCTCGATCACGCACTTCGCATGCATGGTCAGCTGCCTATACTCATGGTAGTGCACTGCCTTTTTCGGTGAACATGGCTGAGAGTGCGTCAAGTCAACCTTGAGCAAAACCCAGTCTTGCACGTCTTTATCAAACTTCACATATATCCTTACCTTGCACCCAGCAGCTGAAATCGTATTCTTCCACGTTGGTGCTCTAACACGAGACTCGCAAATCCCGTCGCGATTACAGTGTATAGCTTGGTTAATGGGAGCCTTTGTGATCTTATCAAATGTTGTCGTCCTTATCTTAGTTGCAAATCCAGCTTTGCATAGGTCACATAAAAGTCATGAGCCATCTGTAACTGAGCAAACCGCATCCCAACTCTTGGTATCTCGTCTTCTTGAAGGCAACTATGATCTAGTAACTGTATTTTATATTAATTCGAATGAAAAATTAATTACCATTAGTTATCAAATCAAACATGAACATTATGAGTACACAAAAGTAATCTAGAGTCCAATACCTCATCAACAAGCTCCATCTCTTCACTTCCAACATCTGTAACATCCGACAACTGCGTGGCCTAAAATTCCCAAACAAACAGAGTAACCAAAAGGAGGAAGATCCTGATCAAAACTCATTTCAATAAAATCTCTAAAACAATCACCAAAAACACATCAACAGCTACAAAACAAGCAAAGAGATTTTTTTTTTCATTTCATGTATTATTTAATTAATTTTCACCATTTATTTGTTTTTTTTTCTCATTCAATGAAAATCATTGGGAATTATTTGTTCCATTTTGGCTAATAGTTAAGGGCCTTACTCACCCTTTAGTGGCTTCTTTTTTCACTCAAGCCACAAAATTTTTTTCGTGTATATTTACATACACACACTTGTTTCTTCGGATGCAAGAAGAACATAAGTACATCATTCATTAACTACATATTCCCATAAGCATGAAAAACATTAAAATAAAAGGCAGGAAGCATACGAGCATATAACTAAAAAATATGCAGTGAGCATATATACATACCATTACATGATTAAAACACTAATATAAGCATGAAAAATAACCAAATACAAGGCAGAAAGCATATCAGCATATAACTAAAAAAATATACAGTGAGCATATAAATACATGATTAAAACACTAATATAAGCATTCCATGGTTAGCATGTTGCAAATACAAGTACCATTCACTACAATTCAGTAAACAAATTCAGCCATTGTATCACCCTATGGTTATCTATTCTAAATACTTGCTTGATGATGAGCGGATAATTTATACGCTTTTTGGCATTATTTTTAGTATGTTTTTAGTATGTTTTAGTTAGTTTTTAGTATATTTTTATTAGTTTTTATTTAAAATTCACTTTTCTGGACTTTACTATGAGTTTGTGTGTTTTTCTGTGATTTCAGGTATTTTCTGGCTGAAATTAAGGGATCTGAGCAAAAATCTGATTCAGAGACTAAAAGGACTGCAGATGCTGTTGGATTCTGACCTTCCTGCACTCGAAGTGGATTTTCTGGAGCTACAGAAGCCCAATTGGCGCGCTCTCAACTGCGTTGGAAAGTAGACATCCTGGGCTTTCCATCAATGTGTAATAGTTCATACTTTACTCGAGATTTGATGGCCCAAACCGGCGTTCCAAATCAGCTCAAGATTGCCCGGTGTTTAACGCCGGAACTGGCACAAGAATGGGAGTTAAACGCCCAAACTGGCACAAAAGCTGGCGTTTAACTCCAAGAAGAGTCTCTACACATGAAAGCTTCAATGCTCAGCCCAAGCACACACCAAGTGGGCCCGGAAGTGGATCTTTATGTCATTTTACTCATCTTTGTAAACCCTAAGCTACTAGTTTTCTACATATAGGACCTTTTGCTATTGTATTCAGATATCGAGGTTTGGAGTCTTTAGATCATGAGGCTGGCCTCACGGCCATGCCTAGACCTTGTTCTTATGTATTTTCAACGGTGGAGTTTCTACACACCATAGATTAAGGTGTGGAGCTCTGCTGTACCTCGAGTATTAATGCAATTACTATTGTTCTTCTATTCAATTCAGCTTGTTCTTGTTCTAAGATATCACTTGCTCCTAAACTTGATGAATGTGATGATCCGTGACACTCATAATCATTTTCACCTATGAACGTGTGCCTGACAACCACCTCCGTTCTACCTTAGATTGGGTGGATATCTTTTGGATTCTTTAACCGAAATCTTCTTCACCCATTCACCAATCACCTCAACACCTCTTCCCCCAAAACCCATCACCTATCAAATCCCACTATTCTCTTCACCACTCACATCCATCCTTCATAAAACCCCACTGATGAGCGGATAATTTATACGCTTTTTGGCATTGTTTTTAGTATGTTTTTAGTAGTTTTAGTTGAGTTTTTAGTATATTTTTATTAGTTTTTAGTTAAAATTCACTTTTCTGGACTTTACTATGAGTTTGTGTGTTTTTCTGTGATTTCAGGTATTTTCTGGCTGAAATTGAGGGATCTGAGCAAAAATCTGATTCAGAGACTCAAAAGGACTGCAGATGCTGTTGGATTCTGACCTCCCTGCACTCGAAGTGGATTTTCTGGAGCTACAGAAGCCCAATTGGCGCGCTCTCAACGGCGTTGGAAAGTAGACATCCTGGGCTTTCCAGCAATATATGATAGTCCATACTTTGCCCAAGATTTGATGACCCAAACCGGCGTTCAAAATCACCCTCAGAAATCCCAGCGTTAAACGCCGGAACTGGCACCTAAATGGGAGTTAAACGCCCAAACTGGCATAAAAGCTGGCGTTTAACTCCAAGAAGAGTCTCTACACGAAAATGCTTCATTGCTCAGCCCAAGCACACACCAAGTGGGCCCGGAAGTGGATTTTTATGTCATTTACTCATCTCTGTACACCCTAGGCTACTAGTTCTCTATATATAGGACCTTTTACTATTGTATTTTCATCTCTGGACATCTAGTTCTTAGATCATTTGGGGGCTGGCCATTCGGCCATGCCTAGACCTTGTTCTTATGTATTTTAAACGGTGGAGTTTCTACACACCATAGATTAAGGTGTGGAGCTCTGATGTACCTCGAGTATTAATGCAATTACTATTGTTCTTCTATTCAATTCCGCTTGTTCTTTGTCCAAGATATCACTTGTTCTTCAACTTGATGAAGATGATGATTGACGCTCATCATCATTCTCACTCATGAACAAGGTGACTGACAACCATTCTTGTTCTACAAGCATACGAGGCTCTAGTGAATATCTCTTGGATTCTTTAACCCGAATCTTCGTGGTATAGGCGAGAACTGATGGCGGCATTCAAGAGAATCCGGAAGGTCTAACCTTGTCTGTGGTATTCTGAGTAGGATTCAATGATTGAATGACTGTGACGTGCTTCAAACTCCTAGCAGGCTAGGGCGTTAGTGACAGACGCAAAAGAATCAATGGATTCTATTCCGGCCTGAACGAGAACCGACAGATGATTAGCCTATGCTGTGACAGAGCATCAGGGACGTATTTTCACTGAGAGGATGGGAGGTAGCTGCTGACAACAGTGAAACCCTACACGAGCTTGCCATGGAAAGGAATAAGAAGGATTGGATGAAGGCAGTAGGAAAGCAGAGAGACGGAAGGGAAGGCATCTTCATACGCTTGTCTGAAGCTCTTACACCAATGATATACATAAGTATCTCTATCTTTATCTTTATGCTTTATTCGTTCATCACTATACCCATTTGAGTCTGCCTGACTGAGATCTACAAGATGACCATAGCTTGCTTCATACCACCAATCTCCGTGGGATCGACCCTTACTCGCGTAAGGTTTATTACTTGGACGACCCAGTGCACTTGCTGGTTAGTTGTGCGAAGTTGTGTTTATGCCATGGTATTGAGCACCAAGTCTTTGGAGCCATTACTAGGGATTGTTTATGTTTTGAAAAGTATTGATCACAATTTCATGCACCAAGTTTTTGGCGCCGTTGCCGGGGATTGTTTGTGTATGGACAACTGACGGTTCATCTTGTTGCTTAGATTAGGTATTTTTCTTCAGAGTTCTTAAGAATGAATTCTAGTGTTTCAAGGTGATGTTCTTATCATCACCAAGGCTGATTGGTTCTCATCAATTTAGCTCTTGAATGCAGTGTCCTGCTGAAGCTTGGCCGGCCATGTCTAATTTCTTTAGACTAAAGCTTTAGACTAACATTGCATGATTCCTGGAATTCTCATTAAGAATTTTGATACCTTTATTTTCCTTTTCACTTAATTTTCGAAAAAGCACAAAAAAAAAATTTATAAAATCATAAAATCCAAAAATAATTTTTTTTTGTTTAAGTCTAGTGTCTCATTTTAAGTTTGGTGTCAATTGCATGTTTCTGTTCTTCTTGCATTTTTCGAATTTATGCATGTGTCTTAATTAATCTTCAAGTTGTTCTTGAGGATTTTCTTGTTTGATCTTTGAATTCTTGAGTGAGTTTTGTTGTTTCTCATATGCATTCTTTTGTTAGTGTCAGTATACAAACTGCTAGTTTGGTGTCTTGCATGCATTGTTATTTGATTTTATTGTATTGATTATTCCTCATTATAAAAATCCAAAAATATTTTTAATTTGTGTCTTTTCAAGTCAATAATACAGAGAATTGAAGATTCAGAACATACTGCAGAGGAATCACACAGAAAAAGCTGGGCATTCAAAAATGCCCAGTGAAGAGAAGACTGGCGTTTAAACGCCAGCCAGGGTGCCTGGCTGGGCGTTTAAACGCCAGCCAGGGTGCCTGGCTGGGCGTTTAACCCAAAAGGGTATAGTTTGGGCGTTAAACGCCAGAATGTGCACCATTCTGGGCGTTTAACGCCAGGATGGCAAAGGGGGAAGATTTTGTTTCAAATCAATTTTTTTCAAGTTTTCAAAGTTTTCAAAATCAAATTTTTCAAATCATATCTTTTCAATCAAATGTTTCAAAATTATTTCTTTCCTTTTCAAAGATACTTACTAACAATTAATGATTTGATTGAACATTTTTTGCCTTTTCTGTTGAGGAAGGTTTATGTTTGAATCAATCTTTTGTTAGGCAAGTCACTAATTTTTAAAATCATATCTTTTCAAATTGTTTTCAATCATATCTTTTAAAATTGTTTTCAAACCATATTTCTCAAATTTTTTTAAACCATCATATCTTCTAATCACATCTTTTCAAAATAAGTTTTCAATCATATCTTTTTAATCTCTAATTTCAAATCTTTTTCAAAAATCACTTGATTCTTTTTCTATTTTTAGTTTTTGAGAATCAATTAGTGTTTTTCAAAATGTTTTCAAAATCTTTAACTTAATTTTCGAAAACTTCTTCCTCTCTTCTCACATCCTTCCATTTATGGACTAACACTATCCCTTAATGCAAAATTCGAACTCCATCTTCTTTGATAAGTTCGAATTTTCTACCTCTGTCTTCCATTTTTCTTTTCCTCTGACACTTCAAGGAATCTCTATACTGTGACATAGAGGATTCCACATTTTCTTGTTCCCTTCTCTTTCTTATGAGCAGGAGCAAAGACAAAAGCATTCTTGTTGAGCCTGATCCTGAACCTGAAAGGACCTTGAAGAGAAAGCTAAGAGAAGCTAAAGCACAACTCTCTTTAAAAGGACTTGACCGAATTCTTCAAGGAAAGAAGAACACATGGCAGCCGAAAACAACAACAATGCAAGGAAGGTGCTGGGTGACTTTACTGCACCTACTCCCGATTTCTATGGGAGAAGCATCTCTATCCCTGCCATTGGAGCAGACAACTTTGAGCTTAAGCCTCAATTAGTTTCTCTAATGTAACAGAATTGCAAGTTCCATGGACTTCTATTGGAAGATCCTCATCAGTTTTTAGCTGAATTCTTGCAAATCTGTGACACAGTCAAGACTAATGGGGTTTGACCCTGAGGTCTACAGACTGATGCTATTCCCTTTTGCTGTAAGAGACAGAGCTAGAATATGGTTGAACTCACAACCTAAAGAAAGCTTGGACTCTTGGGAAAAGCTAGTCAATGCCTTCTTGGCAAAGTTCTTTCCACCTCAAAAATTGAGTAAGCTTAGAGTGGAAGTCCAAACCTTCAGACAGAAGGATGGAGAATCCCCTCTATGAAGCTTGGGAAAGATACAAACAATTGATCAGAAAATGTCCATCTGACATGCTTTCTGAATGGAGCATCATAGGTATTTTCTATGATGGTCTCTCTGAACTATCCAAGATGTCTTTGGATAGCTCTGCTGGAGGATCTCTTCATCTGAAGAAGACGCCTACAGAGGCTCAAGAGCTAATTGAAATGATTGCAAATAACCAATTCATGTACACTTCTGAAAGGAATCCTGTGAACAATGGGACTAATCAGAAGAAAGGAGTTCTTAAGATTGATGCTCTGAATGCCATTTTGGCTCAGAACAAGATATTGACTCAACAAGTCAATTTGATTTCTCAAAGACTGTCCGAAATGCAAAATGCACCTGGCAGTACTAAGGAAGCTTCATCTGAGGAAGAAGCTTATGATCCTGAGAACCCTTCAATGGAAGAGGTGAATTACCTAGGAGAACCCTATGGAAACACCTATAATTCTTCATGGAGAAATCACCCAAATTTCTCATGGAAGAATCAAGAGAGACCTCAACAAGGTTTCAATAACAATAATGGTGGAAGAAACAGGTTTAACAATGGCAAGCCTTTTCCATCATCTTCTCAGCAACAGACAGAGAGTTCTAAGCAGAATACCTCTGACTTAGCAACAATGGTCTCTGATCTAATCAAAACCACTCAAAGTTTCATGAATGAAACAAGGTCCTCCATCAGAAATTTGGAAGGACAAGTGGGTCAGCTGAGCAAGAAAATTACTGAACTCCCTCCTAGTACTCTCCCAAGTAATACAGAAGAAAATCCAAAAGAAGAGTGCAAAGCCATAAACATGGCCGAATATGGAGAGGAAAGAGAGGAGGTGGACGCTACTGAGGAAGACCTCAATGGGGCGTGCACCAATCTCCTCTGAGTTCCCCAAAGAGGAACCATGGAAATCTGAGGCTCAAAATGAGACATAAAGATTCCATTGGATTACTTCTGCCTTTCAGAGCTCTGATGAGTATTCTTCCTCTGAAGAGGATGAATATGTCACTAAAGAGCAAGTTGCTAATACCTTGGAGCAATCATGAAGCTAAATGACAAGTTATTTGGAAATGAGACTTGGGAAGAGAACCTCCCTTGCTCACCAAAGAACTGGATGGCTTGTCTAGGCAGAAATTACCTCAAAAGAGACAAGATCCTGGGAAGTTTTCAATACCTTGTACCATAGGCACCATGACCTTCAAGAAGGCCCTGTGTGTGACTTAGGGTCAAGTGTGAACCTCATGCCTCCTCTGTAATGGAGAAGCTAGGGATCTTTGAGGTACAAGCTGCAAGAATCATTGGAGATGACAGACACTCAGAAAACAAGCTCATGGACTTGTAGAGAATGTTTTGGTAAAAGTTGAAGACCATTACATCCCTACTGATTTCAGTCCTAGAGACTGGGAAGTGCATGGATAAATCCATCATCCTTGGCAGACCCTTCCTAGCCACAGCAAAGGCTGTGATTGATGTTGATAGAGGTGAACTGATCATTCAGTGAATGAAAAATCCTTGGTGTTTAAGGCTCAAGGATATCCTCTGTCACCATGGAAAAGAAACATGAAGAGCTTCTCTCAAATCAGAGACAAACAGAGCCCCCACAGTCAACTCTAAGTTTGGTGTTGGGAGGCCACAACCAAACTCTAAGTTTGGTGTTGAACCCCCACATTCAACTCTAAGTTTGGTGTTGGGAGGTTCCCCCATTGCTCTGATCATTTGTAAGGCTCCATGAGAGCCATTGTCAAGCTACTGACATTAAGAAGCGCTTGTTGGGAGGCAACCCAATGTTTATAATTAACCATTTCCTTTTGTTATTTTATCTTTTTGTAGGTTGATGATCATAAGAAGTCACAAAATCAATGAAAAAAGCAAAACAAAATGAAAACAGGAAGAAAAATAGCACACCCTGGAGGAAGAACTCACTGGCGTTTAAAACGCCAGTGAGGCTAGCAGTTGGGCGTTTAACGCCCAGTCTGGCACCATTTCTGGGCGTTTAACGCCAGAAGGGCACCAGACTGGCGTTAAACGCCAGAAAAGGGCAAGAACCTGGCGTTAAACGCCAGAAATGGGCACCAGCCCGGCATTTAACGCCAGAATTAGCTCAAAACGTGATTTTTGATGCCATTTGGTGCAGGGATGACTTTTCCTTGACACTAAGGATCTGTGGACCCCACAGGATCCCCACAAACCCCTCACCTATCAATCCATCTCTCTCTTCACCACTCACCTCCATAAACTCCACTTACCTCACCATCCAAATTCAAACCACTACTTCTTTCCCTTTGGCCTAACCACAAGCCATCTCCCTCCTCCATTTCTTCTTCTTCTACTCTCTTCTTTCTTCTTTTGCTCGAGGACGAGCAAACCTTTTAAGTTTGGTGTGGTAAAAGCATTGCTTTTTGTTTTTCTAAACCATTTATGGCATCCAAAGCCGGTTCAACTGAGAAGGCATGACCTCAAGCCCCATCACTAAGAAGAAGATGGAGCAAACAAGAGACCCCTCATCAAGAAATCCCTAGATACCTCAAGGATGCACTTTCCTCCACAAGACTATTGGGAGCAACTGAACACCTCCCTAGGAGAATTTAGTTCCAACATGGGACAACTAAGGGTGGAGCACCAAGAACATGCCATCCTCCTCCATGAAATTGGAGAAGATCAAAGGATCATGAGAGAGGAGCAACAAAGACAAGGAAGAGACATTAAGGAGCTCAAGCACTCCATAGGATCTTCAAGAGAAAGAAAGAGCCGCCATCACTAAGGTGGACCCGTTCTTTAATCTCCTTGTTCTTTATTTTTCTGTTTTTTGAATTTTAGTGCTTATGTTTATCTATGTTTGTGTCTCATGATCATTAGTGTCTAAGTGTCTATGCCTTAAATTTATGAATGTCCTATGAATCCATCACCCTTCTTAAAAGAAAACTGTTTTTATTACAAAAGAACAAGAAGTACAGGATTTCAAATTCATCTTTAAAACTAGCTTAATTAGTTTGATGTGGTGACAATACTTTTTGTTTTCTGAATGTATGCTTGAACAGTGCATATGTCTTTTGAATTTGTGGTTCATGAATGTTAAAATTGTTGGCTCTTGAAAGAATGATGAAAAAGGAGACATGTTACTGAGGATCTGAAAAATCATAAAAATGATTCTTGAAGCAAGAAAAAGCAGTGAATACGAAAAAAAAAAAAAGAGAAGGAGAAAAACGAAAGAAAAGGGAGAAAAAGAAAAAGAAAGAAATAAAGTTGTGATCCAAGGCAAAAAGAGTGTGCTTAAGAACCCTGGACACCTCTAATTGGGGACTCTAGCAAAGCTGAGTCACAATCTGAAAAGGTTCACCCAATTAAGTGTCTGTGGCATGTATGTATCCGGTGGTAATACTGGAAGACAGAGTGCTTTGGGCCACGGCCAAGACTCATAAGGTAGCTGTGTTCAAGAATCATCATACTTAACTAGGAGAATCAATAACACTATCTGGATTCTAAGTTCCTAAAGAAGCCAATCATTCTGAATTTCAAAGGATAAAGTGAGATGCCAAAACTGTTCGGAGGCAAAAAGCTACTAGTCCCGCTCATCTAATTTGGAGCTTAGTTTCATTGATAATTTGGAGTCTATAGTATATTCTCTTCTTTTTATCTTATTTGATTTTCAGTTGCTTGGGGACAAGCAACAATTTAAGTTTGGTGTTGTGATGAGCGGATAATTTATACGCTTTTTGGCATTGTTTTTAGTATGTTTTTAGTAGTTTTAGTTGAGTTTTTAGTATATTTTTATTAGTTTTTAGTTAAAATTCACTTTTCTGGACTTTACTATGAGTTTGTGTGTTTTTCTGTGATTTCAGGTATTTTCTGGCTGAAATTGAGGGATCTGAGTAAAAATCTGATTCAGAGACTCAAAAGGACTGCAGATGCTGTTGGATTCTGACCTCCCTGCATTCAAAGTGGATTTTCTGGAGCTACAGAAGCCCAATTGGCGCGCTCTCAACGGCGTTGGAAAGTAGACATCCTGGGCTTTCCAGCAATATATGATAGTCCATACTTTGCCCAAGATTTGATGGCCCAAACCGGCGTTCAAAATCACCCTCAGAAATCCCAGCGTTAAACGCCGGAACTGGCACCTAAATGGGAGTTAAACGCCCAAACTGGCATAAAAGCTGGCGTTTAACTCCAAGAAGAGTCTCTACATGAAAATGCTTCATTGCTCAGCCCAAGCACACACCAAGTGGGCCCGGAAGTGGATTTTTATGTCATTTACTCATCTCTGTACACCCTAGGCTACTAGTTCTCTATATATAGGACCTTTTACTATTGTATTTTCATCTCTGGACATCTAGTTCTTAGATCATTTGGGGGCTGGCCATTCGGCCATGCCTAGACCTTGTTCTTATGTATTTTCAACGGTGGAGTTTCTACACACCATAGATTAAGGTGTGGAGCTCTGCTGTACCTCGAGTATTAATGCAATTACTATTGTTCTTCTATTCAATTCCGCTTGTTCTTTGTCCAAGATATCACTTGTTCTTCAACTTGATGAAGATGATGATTGACGCTCATCATCATTCTCACTCATGAACAAGGTGACTGACAACCATTCTTGTTCTACAAGCATACGAGGCTCTAGTGAATATCTCTTGGATTCTTTAACCGGAATCTTCGTGGTATAGGCGAGAACTGATGGCGGCATTCAAGAGAATCCGGAAGGTCTAACCTTGTCTGTGGTATTCTGAGTAGGATTCAATGATTGAATGACTGTGACGTGCTTCAAACTCCTAGCAGGCTAGGGCGTTAGTGACAGACGCAAAAGAATCAATGGATTCTATTCCGGCCTGACGAGAACCGACAGATGATTAGCCTATGCTGTGACAGAGCATCAGGGACGTATTTTCACTGAGAGGATGGGAGGTAGCTGCTGACAACAGTGAAACCCTACACGAGCTTGCCATGGAAAGGAGTAAGAAGGATTGGATGAAGGCAGTAGGAAAGCAGAGAGACGGAAGGGAAGGCATCTTCATACGCTTGTCTGAAGCTCTTACACCAATGATATACATAAGTATCTCTATCTTTATCTTTATGCTTTATTCGTTCATCACTATACCCATTTGAGTCTGCCTGACTGAGATCTACAAGATGACCATAGCTTGCTTCATACCACCAATCTCCGTGGGATCGACCCTTACTCGCGTAAGGTTTATTACTTGGACGACCCAGTGCACTTGCTGGTTAGTTGTGCGAAGTTGTGTTTATGCCATGGTATTGAGCACCAAGTCTTTGGAGCCATTACTAGGGATTGTTTATGTTTTGAAAAGTATTGATCACAATTTCGTGCACCACCCACCTACCTCACCATTCAAATTCAAACCACTTTCCCTCCCAAACTTACCCATAATGGCCGAACCATACACCCCCTCTCCACTCCTATATAAACCCATCCTCACTCCTTCATTTTCACACAACCTACACACTACTCCCCCCTTGGCCGAACCAAAAAGCCAACTCTATCTCCTCTATTTCTTCTTCTTCTACTCTCTTCTTTCTTCTTTTGCTCGAGGACGAGCAAACCTTCTAAGTTTGGTGTGGTAAAAGCATTGCTTTTTGTTTTTCCATAACCATTTATGGCATCTAAGGCCGGAGAAACCTCTAGAAAGAGGAAAGAGAAGGCAAAAGCTTCCACCTCCGAGCCATGGGAGATGGAAAGATTCATCTCAAGGGTGCATCAAGACCACTTCTATGAAGTTATGGCCATGAAGAAGGTGATCCCCGAGGTCCCCTTCAAACTCAAAAAGAGTGAATATCCGGAGATCCGACATGAGATCAAAAGAAGAGGTTGGGAAGTTCTCACCAACCCCATTCAACAAGTCAGAATCTTAATGGTTCAAGAGTTCTATGCTAATGCATGGATCACCAAGAACCATGATCAAAGTGTGAACCCGGACCCAAAGAATTGTCTTACAATGGTTCGGGGGAAATACTTAGATTTTTGTCCGAAAAATGTAAGGTTGGCATTCAACTTGCCCATGATGCAAGGTGATGAACATCCTTACACTAGAAGGGTCAACTTTGATCAAAGGTTGGACCAAGTCCTCATAGACATTTGTGAAGAGGGCGCTCAATGGAAGAGAGATTCAAGAGGGAAGCCGGTTCAACTGAGAAGGCATGACCTCAAGCCCGTGGCTAGGGGATGGTTGGAGTTTATCCAACACTCAATCATTCCCACAAGCAACCGGTCTGAAGTTACTATAGACCGAGCCATCATGATTCATATCATCATGATTGGAGAGGAAGTAGAAGTTCATGAGGTTATAGCCCAAGAACTTTATAAGGTGGCGGACAAGTCCTCTATCTTGGCAAGGTTAGCTTTTCCTCATCTTATTTGTCACCTCTGTTATTCAGTTGGAGTTGACATAGAGGGAGACATCCTCATTAATGAAGACAAGCCCATCACTAAGAAAAGGATGGAGCAAACAAGAGATCCCACTCATCATGAAATCCTTGAGATACCTCAAGGGATGCACTTTTCTCCACAAAACTATTGGGAGAAAATCAACACCTCCCTAGGAGAATTGAGTTCCAACATGGGACAACTAAGGGTGGAGCATCAAGAACATTCCATTCTCCTCCATGAAATTAGAGAAGATCAAAGAATCATGAGAGAGGAGCAACAAAGGCAAGAAAGAGACATTGAGGAGCTCAAGCACTCCATAAGATCTTCAAGAGGAAGAACAAGCCGCCATCACTAAGGTGGACCCGTTCTTTAATCTCCTTGTTCTTTATTTTCCTGTTTTTCGAATTTTCATGCTTATGTTTGTCCATGTTTGTGTCTTATGATCATTAGTGTCTTAGTGTCTATGCCTTAAAGTTATGAATGTCCTATGAATCCATCACCTTTCTTAAAATAAAAAAATGTTCTTAATTGAAAAAGAGAAGAATTGCATGAACTTTGAATTTTATAACAGATTAATTATTTTGATGTGGTGGCAATACTTTTGTTTTCTGAATGTATGCTTGAACAGTGCATATGTCTTTTGAATTTGTTGTTCATGAATGTTAAAATTGTTGGCTCTTGAAAGAATGATGAAAAAGGAGACATGTTACTGAGGATCTGAAAAATCATAAAAATGATTCTTGAAGCAAGAAAAAGCAGTGAATTCAAAAAAAAAAGAGAGCATATTCGAAAAAAAAAAAAGAAGAAAAAAAAAGAGAGAAAGCAAGCAGAAAAAGCCAATAGCCCTTTAAACCAAAAGGCAAGGGTAAAAATAAAAAGGATCCAAGGCTTTGAGCATCAGTGGATAGGAGGGCCCACAGGAATAAAATCCTGGCCTAAGCGGCTAAACCAAGCTGTCCCTAACCATGTGCTTGTGGCGTGAAGGTGTCAAGTGAAAACTTGAGACTGAGCGGTTAAAGTCATGATCCAAGGCAAGAAGAGTGTGCTTAAGAACCCTGGACACCTCTAATTGGGGACTCTAGCAAAGCTGAGTCACAATCTGAAAAGGTTCACCCAGTTATGTGTCTGTGGCATGTATGTATCCGGTGGTAATACTGGAAGACAGAGTGCTTTGGGCCACAGCCAAGACTCATAAAGTAGCTGTGTTCAAGAATCATCATACTTAACTAGGAGAATCAATAACACTATCTGGAATCTGAGTTCCTATAGAAGCCAATCATTCTGAATTTCAAAGGATAAAGTGAGATGCCAAAACTGTTCAGAGGCAAAAAGCTAAAGCCCCGTTCATCTAATTAATACTGATCTTCATAGATGTTTTTGGAGTTCATTGCATATTCTCTTCTTTTTATCTTATTTGATTTTCAGTTGCTTGGGGATAAGCAACAATTTAAGTTTGGTGTTGTGATGAGCGGATAATTTATACGCTTTTTGGCATTGTTTTAGTATGTTTTAGTTAGTTTTTAGTATATTTTTATTAGTTTTTAGTTAAAATTTACTTTTCTGGACTTTACTATGAGTTTGTGTGTTTTTCTGTGATTTCAGGTATTTTCTGGCTGAAATTGAGGGATCTGAGCAAAAATCTGATTCAGAGACTAAAAGGACTGCAGATGCTGTTGGATTCTGACCTTCCTGCACTCGAAGTGGATTTTCTAGAGCTACAGAAGCCCAATTGGCGCGCTCTCAACTGCGTTGGAAAGTAAATATCCTGGGCTTTCCAGCAATGTATAATAGTCCATACTTTTCCCGAGATTTGATGGCCCAAACCGGCGTTCCAAATCAGCTCAAGATTGCCCAGCGTTTAACGCCGGAACTGGCACAAGAATGGGAGTTAAACGCCCAAACTGGCACAAAAGCTGACGTTTAACTCCAAGAAGAGTCTCTACACATGAAAGCTTCAATGCTCAGCCCAAGCACACACCAAGTGGGCCCGGAAGTGGATCTTTATGTCATTTTACTCATCTTTGTAAACCCTAAGCTACTAGTTTTCTACATATAGGACCTTTTGCTATTGTATTCAGATATCGAGGTCTGGAGTCTTTAGATCATGAGGCTGGCCTAACGGCCATGCCTAGACCTTGTTCTTATGTATTTTCAACGGTGGAGTTTCTACACACCATAGATTAAGGTGTGGAGCTCTGCTGTACCTCGAGTATTAATGCAATTACTATTGTTCTTCTATTCAATTCAGCTTGTTCTTGTTCTAAGATATCACTTGCTCCTAAACTTGATGAATGTGATGATCCGTGACACTCATCATCATTCTCACCTATGAACGTGTGCCTGACAACCACCTCCGTTCTACCTTAGATTGGGTGGATATCTCTTGGATTCTTTAACCGGAATCTTCGTGGTATAAGCTAGAATTGATGGCGGCATTCAAGAGAATCCGGAAGGTCTAAACCTTGTCTGTGGTATTCTGAGTAGGATTCAATGATTGAATGACTGTGACGAGCTTCAAACTCGCGATTGTGGGGCGTTAGTGACAGACGCAAAAGAATCACTGGATTCTATTCCGACATGATCGAGAACCGACAGCTGAATAGCCGTGCCGTGACAGGGTGCGTTGAACATTTTCACTGAGAGGACGGGTGGTGCACGAAATTGTGATCACTACAACTTCGCACAACTAACCAGCAAGTGCATGGGGTCGTCCAAGTAATACCTTACGTGAGTAAGGGTCGATCCCACGGAGATTGTTGGTATGAAGCAAGCCATGGTCACCTTGTAAATCTTAGTCAGGCAGACTCTAATGGGTATAGTGATATACGAATAAAAGATAAAGATAGAGGTACTTATGTAATTCATTGGTAGGAACTTCAGATAAGCGTATGAAGATGCCTTCCCTTCCGTCTCTCTGCTTTCCTACTGTCTTCATCCACTCCTTCTTACTCCTTTCCATGGCAAGCTGTATGTAGGGTTTCACCGTTGTCAGTGGCTACCTCCCATCCTCTCAGTGAAAACGTTCCTATGCTCTGTCACAGCATGGCTAATCATCTGTCGGTTCTCGGTCAGGCCGGAATAGAATCCATTGATTCTTTTGCGTCTGTCACTAACGCCCCGCCTGCTAGGAGTTTGAAGCACAGTCATTCAATCATTGAATCCTACTCAGAATACCACAGACAAGGTTTAGACCTTCCGGATTCTCTTGAATGCCGCCATCAGTTCTAGCTTATACCACGAAGATTCCGGTTAAAGAATCCAAGAGATAAACATTAGAGCCTCGTTTGCTTGTAGAACAAGAGTGGTTGTCAGTCACTTTGTTCATAAGTGAGAATGATGATGAGCGTCACATAATCATCACATTCATCATGTTCTTGGGTGCAAATGAATATCTTGGACAAAGAACAAGCGGAATTGAATAGAAGAACAATAGTAATTGCATTAATACTCGAGGTACAGCATAGCTCCACACCTTAATCTATGGTGTGTAGAAACTCCACCGTTGAAAATACATAAGAACAAAAGTGATCATTGGTTTCGGCCCCAGAGAGGGAACCAGAAGAACCAAGATGAAAATACAATAGTAAAAGGTCCTATTTATAGGAAACTAGTAGCCTAGGGTGTACAGAGATGAGTAAATGACATAAAAATCCACTTCCGGGCCCACTTGGTGTGTGCTTGGGCTGAGAAATGAAGCATTTTCGTGTAGAGACTCTTTCTGGAGTTAAATGCCAGCTTTTATGCCAGTTTGGGCGTTTAACTCCCATTTTGGTGCCAGTTCCGGCGTTTAACGCTGGGATTTCTGAGGGTGACTTTGAACGCCGGTTTGGACCATCAAATCTTGGGTAAAGTATGGACTATCATATATTGCTGGAAAGCCCAGGATGTCTACTTTCCAACGCCGTTGAGAGCGCGCCAATTAGGCTTCTGTAGCTCCAGAAAATCTACTTCGAGTGCAGGGAGGTCAGAATCTAACAGCATCTGCAGTCCTTTTCAGTCTCTGAATCAGATTTTTGCTCAGGTCCCTCAATTTCAGCCAGAAAATACCTGAAATCACAGAAAAACACACAAACTTATAGTAAAGTCCAGAAAAGTGAATTTTAACTAAAAACTAATAAAAATATACTAAAAACTAACCAAATCATACTAAAAACATACTAAAAACAATACCAAAAAGCGTATAAATTATCCGCTCATCACAACACCAAACTTAAATTGTTGCTTGTCCTCAAGCAACTGAAAATCAAATAAGATAAAAAGAAGAGAATATACTATAGACTCCAAATTATAAATGAAACTTAGCTCCAAATTAGATGAGCAGGACTAGTAGCTTTTTGCCTCCGAACAGTTTTGGCATCTCACTTTATCCTTTGAAATTCAGAATGATTGGCTTCTTTAGGAACTCAAAATCCAGATAGTGTTATTGATTCTCCTAGTTAAGTATGATGATTCTTGAACACAGCTACTTATTGAGTCTTGGCCGTGGCCCAAAGCACTCTGTCTTCCAGTATTACCACCGGATACATACATGCCACAGACACATAATTGGGTGAACCTTTTCAGATTGTGACTCAGCTTTGCTAGAGTCCCCAATTAGAGGTGTCCAGGGTTCTTAAGCACACTCTTTTTGCCTTGGATCACAACTTTATTTCTCTTTTTTTCTTTCTTTTTCTTTCTTTTTCTCTTTTTTTTTTTGTATTCACTGCTTTTTCTTGCTTCAAGAATCATTTTTATGATTTTTCAGATCCTTAGTAACATGTCTCCTTTTTCATCATTCTTTCAAGAGCCAACATTTTTAACATTCATGAACAACAAATTCAAAAGACATATGCACTGTTTAAGCATACATTCAGAAAACAAAAAGTATTGTCACCACATCAAACTAATTAAGCTAGTTTTAAAGATGAATTCGAAATCCTGTACTTCTTGTTCTTTTGTAATAAAAACAGTTTTCATTTACGAAAGGTGATGGTTTCATAGGACATTCATAGCTTTAAGGCATAGACACTAAGACACTAATGATCATAAGACACAAACATGGATAAACATAAGCATTAATTTTTGAAAAATAGAAAAATAAAGAACAAGGAGATTAAAGAACGGGTCCACCTTAGTGATGGCGGCTCTTTCTTCCTCTTGAAGATCCTATGGAGTGCTTGAGCTCCTCAATGTCTCTTCCTTGTCTTTGTTGCTCATCTCTCATGATTCTTTGATCTTCTCTGATTTCATGGAGGATGATGGAGTGTTCTTGATGCTCTATCCTTAGTTGTCCCATGTTGGAACTCAGTTCTCCTAGGGAGGTGTTTAGTTGCTCCCAATAGTTTTGTGGAGGAAAGTGCATCCCTTGAGACATCTCAGGGATCTCATGATGAGAGGGGTCTCTTGTTTGCTCCATCCTTTTCTTAGTGATGGGCTTGAGGTCATGCCTTCTCAGTTGAACTGGCTTCCCTCTTGAATCTCTCTTTCATTGAGCGCCCTCTTCATAAATATCTATGAGGACTTGGTCCAACCTTTGATCAAAGTTGACCCTTCTTCATTGCCACAACTTCATAGAAGTGGTCTTGATGCACCCTTGAGATGAATCTCTCCATCTCCCATGACTCGGAGGAGGAGGCTTTTGTCTTCCCTTTCCTCTTTCTAGAGGTTTCTCCGGCCTTGGATGACATAAATGGTTATGGAAAAATAAAAAGCAATGCTTTTACCACACCAAACTTAAAAGGTTTGCTCGTCCTCGAGCAAAAGAAGAAAGAAGAGAGTAGAAGAAGAAGAAATGAGGAAGAAGGGAATGGCTTTTGTGTTCGGCCAAAGAGGGGGAGAAGTGGTGTTTAGGTTGTGTGAAAATAAAGGGGTGAAGAAGGGTTTATATAGGAGAGGGGGGGTCATGGTTCGGCCATTGATGGGTGGGTTTGGGGGGAAAGTGGTTTGAATTTGAATGGTGAGGTAGGTGGGGTTTTATGGAGGATGGATGTGAGTGGTGAAGAGAAAGATGGGATTTGATAGGTGAAGGGTTTTTTTTTTGGGGGAAGAGGAGTTGAGGTGATTGGTGAATGGGTGAAGAAGAGAGAGAGAGTGGTGGGGTTGGTGGGGATCCTGTGGGGTCCACAGATCCTGTGGTGTCAAGGAAAAGTCATCCCTGCACCAAATGGCATTCAAAATCACGTTTTGAGCCATTTCTGGCGTTAAAAGCCGGGCTGGTGCCCATTCCTGGCGTTTAACGCCAGGTTCTTGCCCTTTTCTGGCGTTTAACGCCAGTCTGGTGCCCCTTTCTGGCGTTAAACGCCCAGAATGGTGCCAGACTGGGCGTTAAACGCCCACCTGCTAGCCTTACTGGCGTTTAAACGCCAGTAAGTTCTTCCTCCAGGGTGTGCTGTTTTTCTTCCTGTTTTTCATTCTGTTTTTGCTTTTTCAATTGATTTTGTTACTTCTCATGATCATCAACCTACAAAAAACATAAAATAACAAAAGAAAATGGATAAAATATAACATTGGGTTGCCTCCCAACAAGCACTTCTTTAATGTCAGTAGCTTGACAGATGGCTCTCATGGAGCCTCACAAATGATCAGAGCAATGTGGGAACCTCCCAACACCAAACTTAGAGTTTGAATGTGGGGGTTCAACACCAAACTTAGAGTTTGGTTGTGCCCTCCCAACACCAAACTTAGAGTTTGACTGTGGGGGCTCTGTTTGGCTCTGTTTTGAGAGAAGCTCTTCATGCTTCCTCTCCATGATGGCAGAGGGATATCCTTGAGCTTTAAACACCAAGGATTCTTCATTCACTTGAATGATCAACTCTCCTCTATCAACATCAATCACAGCCTTTGCTGTGGCTAGGAAGGGTCTGCCAAGGATGATGGTTTCATCCATGCACTTCCCAGTCTCTAGGACTATGAAATCAGCAGGGATGTAATGGTTTTCAATCTTCACCAAAACATCCTCTACAAGTCCATGAGCTTGTTTTCTTGAGTTGTCTGCCATCTCTAATGAGATTCTTGCAGCTTGCACCTCAAAGATCCCTAGCTTCTCCATTACAGAGAGAGGCATGAGGTTTACACTTGACCCTAAGTCACACAGAGCCTTCTTGAAGGTCATGGTGCCTATGGTACAAGGTATTGAAAACTTCCCAGGATCTTGTCTCTTTTGAGGTAATTTCTGCCTAGACAAGTCATCCAGTTCTTTGGTGAGCAGAGGAGGTTCATTCTCCCAAGTCTCATTTCTAAATAACTTGTCATTTAGCTTCATGATTGCTCCAAGGTATTTAGCAACTTGCTCTTCAGTGACATACTCATCCTCTTCAGAAGAAGAATACTCATCAGAGCTCATGAAAGGCAGAAGTAAGTCCAATGGAATCTCTATGGTCTCATTTTGAGCCTCAGATTCCCATGGTTCCTCATTGGGGAACTCAGTGGAGGCTAGTGCACGCCCACTGAGGTCTTCCTCAGTGGCGTTCACTTCCTCTCCTTCCTCTCCAAATTCAGCCATGTTGATGGCCTTGCACTCTCCTTTTGGATTTTCTTCTGTGTTGCTTGGGAGAGTACTAGGAGGGAGTTCAGTAACTTTCTTGCTCAGCTGTCCCACTTGTGCCTCCAAATTCCTAATGGAGGACCTTGTTTCAGTCATGAAACTTTGAGTGGTTTTGATTAGACCAGAGACCATGGTTGCTAAGTCAGAGGGGTTCTGCTTAGAATTCTCTGTTTGTTACTGAGAAGATGATGGAAAAGGCTTGCCATTGCTAAACCTGTTTCTTCCACCATTATTGCTGTTGAAACCTTGTTGAGGTCTCTGTTGATCCTTCCATGAGAAATTTGGGTGATTTCTCCATGAAGAATTATAGGTGTTTCCATAGGGTTCTCCTAGGTAATTCACCTCTTCCATTGAAGGGTTCTCAGGATCATAGGCTTCTTCTTCAGATGAAGCATCCTTAGTACTGCTTGGTGCATTTTGCATTCCAGACAGACTTTGAGAGATCAAATTGACTTGTTGAGTCAATATTTTGTTCTTAGCCAGAATGGCATTCAGAGCATCAATCTCAAGAACTCCTTTCTTCTGATTAGTCCCATTGTTCACAGGATTTCTTTCAGAAGTGTACATGAATTGGTTATTTGCAACCATTTCAATCAGCTCTTGAGCTTCTGTAGGCATCTTCTTCAAATGAAGAGATCCTCCAGCAGAGCTATCCAAAGACATCTTGGACAGTTCAGAGAGACCATTATAGAAAATACCTATGATGCTCCATTCAGAAAGCATGTCAGAAGGACATTTTCTGATTAATTGTTTGTATCTTTCCCAAGCTTCATAGAGGGATTCTCCATCCTTCTGTTTGAAGGTTTGGACTTCCACTCTAAGCTTACTCAATTTTTGAGGTGGAAAGAACTTTGCCAAGAAGGCATTGACTAGCTTTTCCCATGAGTCCAGGCTTTCTTTAGGTTGTGAGTCCAACCATGTCCTAGCTCTGTCTCTTACAGCAAAAGGGAATAGCATAAGTCTGTAGACCTCAGGGTCAACCCCATTAGTCTTGACAGTGTCACAGATTTGCAAGAATTCAGCTAAGAACTGATGAGGATCTTCCAATGGAAGTCCATGGAACTTGCAATTCTGTTGCATTAGAGAAACTAATTGAGGCTTAAGCTCAAAGTTGTTTGCTCCAATGGCAGGGATAGAGATGCTTCTCCCATAAAAGTCGGGAGTAGGTGCAGTAAAGTCACCCAGCACCTTCCTTGCATTATTGGCATTGTTGTTGTTTTCGGCTGCCATGTGTTCTTCTTCTTTGAAGATTTCTGTTAGGTCCTCTGCAGAGAGTTGTGCCTTAGCTTCTCTTAGCTTTCGCTTCAAGGTCCTTTCAGGTTCAGGGTCAGCTTCAACAAGAATGCCTTTGTCTTTGTTCCTGCTCATATGAAAGAGAAGAGAACAAGAAAATATGAAATCCTCTATGTCACAGTATAGAGATTCCTTTAGGTGTCAGAGGAAAAGGAAAGTAGAAGACAGAAGTAGAAAATTCGAACTTATCAAAGAAGATGGAGTTCGAATTTTGCATTAAGGAATAGTATTAGTCCATAAATAGAAGGATGTGAGAAGAAGGGAAGTAATTTTCGAAAATTAAGTAAAAGATTTTGAAAACATTTTGAAAAACACTAATTAATTTTCGAAAATAAGAGTGGGAAAGAAATCAAGTGATTTTTGAAAAAGATTTTGAAATCAGAAGTCAAAAAGATTTGATTGAAAACTATTTTGAAAAAGATGAAGTTAAGAAAATATGATTGGTTAAAAAAAATATGTGATTGAGAAGATATGATTTGAAAACAATTTTAAAAAGATTTGATTTTAACAATTAATAACTTGGCTATCAAGAAAAGATATGATTCAAACATTAAACCTTTCTCAACAGAAAAGGCAACATACTTGAAATTTTGAATCAAGTCATTAATTGATAGCAAGTATCTTTGAAAAAGGAAAGAAATTGATTTTGAAAACATTTGATTGAAAAGATATGATTTGAAAAAGATTTGATTTTGAAAAACTTTGAAAACTTGAAAAAAAATTGATTTGAAAACAAAATCCTCCCCCTTGTGCCATCCTGGCGTTAAACGCCCAGAATGGTGCACATTCTGGCGTTTAACGCCCAATGCACTACCTTTTTGGGCGTTAAACGCCCAACCAGGTACCCTGGCTGGCGTTTAAACGCCAGTCTGTCCTTCTTCACTGGGCGTTTTGAACGCCCAGCTTTTTCTGTGTAATTCCTCTGCTGCATGTTCTGAATCTTTATTTCCCTGTATTATTGACTTGAGAAGACACAAATTAAAAATATTTTTGGATTTTTAATAATCAAAATGCAACTAAAATCAAATAACAATGCATGCAAGACACCAAACTTGGCAGTTTGTATACTACTGACACTAATGAGAATGCATATGAGACACACAAAACACTCAAGTCAAGAGAATTCAAAGATCAGAGTAAGAAATAATCAAGAATTACTTGAAGATCCTTAAGACACATGAATGAATGCATGCAATTGACACCAAACTTAAGATGAGACACTAGACTCAAACAAGAAACATAAAATATTTTTGGTTTTTATGATTTTGTAATTTTTTTGTGCTTTTTCGAAAATTATATGGAAAAGAAAATAAAGGTATCAAAATTCTTAATGAGAATTCCAGGAATCATGCAATGTTAGTCTAAAGCTTCAGTCTAAAGGAATTAGACATGGCCAGCCAAGCTTCAGCAAGACATTGCATTCAAGAGCTAAATTGATGAAAATCAATCAGCTTTGGTGATGATAAGGACATCACCTTGAAACACTAGAATTCATTCTTAAGAACTCTGAAGAAAAATACCTAATCTAAGCAACAAGATGAATCGTCAGTTGTCCATACTCGAACAATCCCCGGCAACGGCGCCAAAAACTTGGTGCACGAAATTGTGATCACTACAACTTCGCACAACTAACCAGCAAGTGCACTGGGTCGTCCAAGTAATACCTTACGTGAGTAAGGGTCGATCCCACGGAGATTGTTGGTATGAAGCAAGCCATGGTCACCTTGTAAATCTTAGTCAGGCAGACTCTAATGGGTATAGTGATATACGAATAAAAGATAAAGATAGAGGTACTTATGTAATTCATTGGTAGGAACTTCAGATAAGCGTATGAAGATGCCTTCCCTTCCGTCTCTCTGCTTTCCTACTGTCTTCATCCACTCCTTCTTACTCCTTTCCATGGCAAGCTGTATGTAGGGTTTCACCGTTGTCAGTGGCTACCTCCCATCCTCTCAGTGAAAACGTTCCTATGCTCTGTCACAGCATGGCTAATCATCTGTCGGTTCTCGGTCAGGCCGGAATAGAATCCATTGATTCTTTTGCGTCTGTCACTAACGCCCCGCCTGCTAGGAGTTTGAAGCACGTCACAGTCATTCAATCATTGAATCCTACTCAGAATACCACAGACAAGGTTTAGACCTTCCGGATTCTCTTGAATGCCGCCATCAGTTCTAGCTTATACCACGAAGATTCCAGTTAAAGAATCCAAGAGATAAACATTAGAGCCTCGTTTGCTTGTAGAACAAGAGTGGTTGTTAGTCACTTTGTTCATAAGTGAGAATGATGATGATCGTCACATAATCATCACATTCATCATGTTCTTGGGTGCAAATGAATATCTTGGACAAAGAACAAGCGGAATTGAATAGAAGAACAATAGTAATTGCATTAATACTCGAGGTACAGCAGAGCTCCACACCTTAATCTATGGTGTGTAGAAACTCCACCGTTGAAAATACATAAGAACAAAAGTGATCATTGGTTTCGGCCCCAGAGAGGGAACCAGAAGAACCAAGATGAAAATACAATAGTAAAAGGTCCTATTTATAGGAAACTAGTAGCCTAGGGTGTACAGAGATGAGTAAATGACATAAAAATCCACTTCCGGGCCCACTTGGTGTGTGCTTGGGCTGAGCAATGAAGCATTTTCGTGTAGAGACTCTTTCTGGAGTTAAACGCCAGCTTTTATGCCAGTTTGGGCGTTTAACTCCCATTTTGGTGCCAGTTCCGGCGTTTAACGCTGGGATTTCTGAGGGTGACTTTGAACGCCGGTTTGGGCCATCAAATCTTGGGCAAAGTATGGACTATCATATATTGCTGGAAATCCCAGGATGTCTACTTTCCAAAGCCGTTGAGAGCGCGCCAATTGGGCTTCTGTAGCTCCAGAAAATCTACTTCGAGTGCAGGGAGGTCAGAATCCAACAGCATCTGCAGTCCTTTTCAGTCTCTGAATCAGATTTTTGCTCAGGTCCCTCAATTTCAGCCAGAAAATACCTGAAATCACAGAAAAACACACAAACTCATAGTAAAGTCCAGAAAAGTGAATTTTAACTAAAAACTAATAAAAATATACTAAAAACTAACCAAATCATACTAAAAACATACTAAAAACAATACCAAAAAGCGTATAAATTATCCGCTCATCAACGGGACTGTAGCCACTGACAACGGTGATGCCCAACATACAGCTTGCCATGGAAAGGAGTAAGAATGATTGGATGAAGACAGTAGGAAAGCAGAGAGACGGAAGGGACAAAGCATCTCCATACCCTTATCTGAAATTCTCACCAATGAATTGCATAAGTATCTCTATCCTTATCTTATATTTTATATTATCCTCCATAACCATTTGAGTCTGCCTGACTGAGATTTACAAGATGACCATAGCTTGCTTCATACCAACAATCTTCGTGGGATCGACCCTTACTCGCGTAAGGTTTATTACTTGGACGACCCAGTGCACTTGCTGGTTAGTTGTGCGAAGTTGTGATAAAGAGTTGAGATTGCAATTGAGCGTACCATGTTGATGGCGCCATTGATGATCACAATTTTTGCGCACCACTTGATCATCACGTATGGATAGTATACGGACACCATAAATAAAAATGCATTCATATAAGCATACCTAAAAATTAAATTATGCTATCCCGTCATCCATAAAATCACGTAAGTCCATAATAAGATGATTAGCAAATAAAGATTCCATTTAAAATGAAGAGAGCATATAAAAAAAACGTACGAAAAAATGTGCTCCTGGATGTAATCATATAAGCATGAAATTGTTAATTAATTTTAGCTAATCCTCAATGCATGTAATGATACCATTAAATATAAAACAAACATAAATTTATTTGCATCTCAACTGATTGCTTACAATTGCATGTTTCAATAACCATACAATTAAAGTACTCATTTACATTGTGACTAAACATAAAAACTGAACGCAGAATAAACATCCATGGCAGAAATTGAGGATCCTAATTGCTCACCTTGTTCGACTTAAAACCATGGCCTGCGACATCGCCGGCTAAGTTTTCTTGTTCGTATGATAAATTCTCTGAAACGTCAGAGGCTACACAATCTAGCGGTTCCACTATATCGACCTCCATTAATGAATTTCGGCTAGGTGAAGTGCATAAAGGAGGATCCTCGCTTGAAACACGTTCTTCTTGCGATTCTGCCATTCTGAAGGAGTCAACCGGCTTCGTTCTGTGCGGAGGAGAGTGCGGCGCTGGTTGGTTAGTTGTTATTGGCGGTGGACTGTTCAATCATAGCTGAAGGAGGAAGCCGATCCCAGGACGCAGTGCTGGGCCGTTGACTGCTCTGGGAGGTGGAAATTAGCGCATGGGGCAGCCGTGTAACCGAGGAGGATATGCCGCCAGGAAGATTCTCGTTTTAACCTAAATGATTGATTTAAATCTATAATTAAGAGTAATTTTAAATGGTTTCAGATTTCAAATTAAAAATAATATGAAATTAATTAATAACCCATTAATTATTTTTAATTTCAATTAAACCCCATTGTATGCATTGTACAATAAGTGTATTGTTTCCTCATACTTTTCTATATGTTTATATGTTGAGATATTTTGCTTCTTCCTTAAATGTGTTCAAGAATGAACTGTTATGAAACTTCTTTCGTTTTGTATCAATTTTCGAGGGCAAAAATTTTTATAAGGTGGGTAGAATGTAAGACTTAAGACCTTTGAAAGAGGGCTATTAATAGCTAATTTCAAATTCAATATTTCTGTACCTTTAATTTCAGAAATTATTTTATTAAAGATAATTAAGGCAAGTTTTGATTTATTGAATTTGAGATGAATTGTAATTATTATCTAATTTTACAATTATTGGATTATTTTCTATATTTAAATTATAAAGTTGACAGTTATGAAATAATAGGGATTTTACATGATTTGGATTAGACAAGTAATGTTTTAAATATTAATGTTGTTATTTTGGAAAATAGAGAAATTAATTATATTATTTCTAATTTTTAGATTTGGGCATTTTATTGAAAATAATTTGTAAAGTTGATGAGTAAGTAACATTTTCCTATATATGATTAGTGTTGGATTTAATTTGGGTTTCAATTACTATATTATCCCTATTTTTGAGTGAAATTACCAAAGTACCCTTAACCTTAATTTTTGAAAATGAAACCCTAACCCTGAAAACCCAAACCTGACCCGTTTTCCCCCCCAAGACCCAGCCATAGCACCCACAATGTTTCCCTCACCAGTAGCAGTAGCGTGTGCAATTTCCTCCTCTTCTTGAATGAAAGCAATGAAACAAAAAGGGGAAGAAGGAAGGGGGACCAAGGGAGGAAGGAGAGGGGGAAGAAGAGGGAGGCGGCACAGTGGGTGCCACTACCACCGTCGCCGCCGTTGCTAGCGGAGGGAATGGGAGATCTGAGCGAGGAGAGAGAGATCGCGAAACCGGGAGAGATCGACCCACGCCTCACCGCCGCGCCACTGTCCCTGTGCCGCCGTCGTTTGGTCCATCCACGAGCTACTGCCAGGAACGAGCGAGGAGGAATGGCGCCGCCCCTTTGCCGCGATCGAAGCTCACTGCCGCCGTGTTGCTCCGGTCTGTCGCGCCGCCACTGTCGTCTAGGGAAGGCTGCCGCTGCGTCTATGTCCTCCAACGGCGTCGCTGCACGAGCTGGAGGACTCGTCCCTGCTGAACCGCCCCTGTCGCTACCAGCTCTTACCTCCGACGTGGCTGATTGTGGGTGAAAAGGGGATGAAGTTGCCTCTGCCACCGGAAAACCCCGCTGTCGTCGTCGGAAAACTCTGCCGGCACCATTGCCGGAGTCCGGTTGCCGCAGCCGCTTGAGGTGGCTATCGGGCTGCCGTCGAACCGATTCAGAGGCCGTCGCTGTTTTGGTTCAGCCGCCCTTTCTTCGTTTCGAGTTGTTGAGGCTATTGCAAAAGTGGCTTGGAGCCGAGGTTTTGGTTGCCGGTGATTTTGAGTTGAGGCAGAAAGAACTTATGAGGCGTTGGGGTTATGGATTTGCGTTTTGAGGTATGGACGCTTTCCAAAAACTATGTTTTATGTATTGGAATTATTACATATGGATACTGATGTGAGATATTGTGTATTTGGTGATTGTATTTGCCTTATGTATTATTTGATTGTCTCGAATGATTATGGATGTTTGTTTGGCTAAATTATTGTGCGGCTTTGTGAAATGTAATGTTTGAAGTTGATTCTTTAAAGATTTAAAATCTGAGTTTAATCCGTTGAGGATTGATTTGATTTGAGTTAATTATTTTGATGATTTAAAAAGTCGAATGCACTTTTGAATTCAGCCTGGTTTACTTTAATTGACTTGGTTTTGGACAAATGATTTGTTACTGAGCCATTTCTTTAAAGCTTTGGAAATGAGTTAAATCGGTTGATATTGAATTGATTTTGAAATGGTTTCCTTGATATATGCCACTGAGGCGACCGTTGGATTTAGCGTGATTTTGAATTGATTTTTGGATTCTGGACTGTTGAAAGGGATTGAGGAACGGTTTAGTTGGGACCCGAACCGGGTGGCAAAGTCCAAGTTTTAGGGGAGGTGCTGCCGAAATTTCTATAAAATCCGAGTCTTTATTGAAATGTTGTCTGGAAAAATGATGAGTTAAAGACTTCTACTATTCTATTTGAATTATCAAGAAAAGGATGATTCATGCTTTTGAAATAAGTTATTAAAGAGGAAATTGTGATTCAGTCTTGCTTTTTAAGAAAGGCATTATATCTCTTTCAAGAGAAAGTTATTTAGATGAAACTTATGTTTTAAAGCTGTTTTAAATGTGACAAGGGTATTGCCTTTGAATTTGACTTGAGGGTTTCAATTAGAAGAGTTTCAATGACTTTGAAAGAACCTAAATGTCTATTGACAAGTTTCATTTTGAAATGTTTTGAGAAAGGTTTTAAGTACTCTTCGAATTCTGAATTTTTGCAAGACTAAACCAATTTTGAGCAGTTGAAACGCTTTAGAATTTATCATGGGGGTTGAAGCTGATTTTGCCTAAGTAAAGGAAACGGCTTTGAAAGAAGTAAATGATTACATGACTCGGTTTGGCTTAGATCCTATTTTATTACTCAAATCGGGAAGCCAAGGTTTTAATTATTTTAAATGAATTTGGCGAAGTGAGTTATGCTATTCTCCCATAAAAACTTGAGACTCTGTCGAGAAACTTTTGTTATAAAATTCCATTGTTGTATGGATGATTTTGAATATTTCAAAATAAATCTTTAACTTGCCATGGTTATGGAAGTTTTGGAAAGAGGATGCCGAGAGTGGCATTATTTTCAAAGGGGAATTTACCTTGAGTAAAAGTGGCTTATGAGCCTAAGATGATTTGAGAAATGAGATCTTTAAAGCCAAGATTGAAAAGAGTTCAAACTTGATTTCAAAGTGAAATGATTTGAGAAAAGTGATTTATGGCTCAAATGCCAATTTTATGAATTGATGATGTTGAATGTGGAAGTGTTGTTTTATTGTGAGCCGAAATGGCTGTGTATGATTACGAATATTGGCTGGTTCTGGATTGAACTGTGAGCCAAAGTGGCTGTGTATGATTATGAATATTGGCTGGTTCTGGATTGAACCGTGAGCCGGATGGCTGAGATGGATGTTGATCCATAGCTAAGAATGAAGGCATATATGCTGAGATATTGATAATTTGTGATATTGCACTTCCACTATCAGAGATAAGAGTTTCCCTGGGAGAGAGCAGTGGCTAGCCACCACTTGCTCTAGGTTGAGACTCGAAGCTCTTTTGACCCTATGTCGTCAGGGTGGCCGGGCACTGTGAAAGCCCCGGATGAGCTCACCCCCATAAATATTCACCAGTGAGGGTGATGGATATGGATCATGATTATGATCAAGTTTATATTGAGTATAGCTTGAGTTGGGGAGACACGACAGAGGGACAATCTAATGGTTAGCTACCAAGACTTGTTGGATTGGCTCTATAACCAATAGATGATATCATCAGCCACTAAGGACAGGCATGCATCATATGCATCTATGTGACATTGTTTGGGTGTGCATATTATACTTGGTTTGCCTATGTGATTAATTGCTAATTGTCCTACTTGCAATAACTGTTTGTTTGTGCTTGAACTTCCTATCTGTATTTGCATCTGAGACTCTGTTGGTTTGTGGTGATTGGTTATTGGATTGGATTGTTTGGGCCTAGGGCCGTGGTTGAATTGAGATGGACCGATGGTTGGTTTCGGTTTGGTGTTTCTGGTTTGGAAAAATATGAAAGGCTATTTTGGCTCAGTATGATAAACCTTTTGAAAGGCTTTTGAGTTTTTGAGAATTGAATGGTTCCTCTTTTAGAAGAGATTTCCGACTTTACTTTTATTGTAAACTGTTGTTTTTTAAAAAGAGGCATAAGATGGTTATTAATCACTGGTGCAGTTATCTTCACGTATCATATTACAGTAATTCCCAAAAATCCTCTACTGAGAACCCTTTCGAGGATGATGTTCTCACCCCCCTACATTTTTTCCCTTTCAGGATATGGGCGCAAAAGTCACGAAAAGTTTATTTATTTGTTATTGAGATGCTCTGTATTGCTTTAAATTATTATTTTTGTACCCTCGCCTTTATCTCGATATATTCTGTAAGAGGGATAGGATTTGTATTGGATACTGTTTGTAATATTATTTATATATATGTATGTATATATATATGGATGTACTCTTTATGAGTTTCTATAAGTTGTATGGTATGTATGGATGTACGTTGGTGTAGCCAAAAATATTTTTGGGAGCGGTATTGTGATTTAAAGTTTTAAACAGGCTCGTATTTTAGTATTAAATAGTATAAGTGTTGTCGTAATGTCCGAGCTATCAGAGTTACACAGCCGGAAGTGTGAGCTTTGGTAGTTAGGGTGTTACATGGTTCAACATTAATATTAACTAACGGTAAAGAGAAAACTACAGGAGTAGAAATAGGTTGCTGGATATCTGGCAATAAGTGGGAATATATGGAGAGGGAAGGTTGATCATTAGATACATGATAGCAACTGGAAAAACTAACATTCAAAGGATTAGGACAAATTGAAGAAGAAGGGACCTCCTCCAATGACAAAACTTGTTTAAAAGGATCAGAAACATTTGCAGGACCAATAACCACTTCACATGGAATATGGTTGTCTGTAACACTGTCTTGGATGTGATCTGCAATGCAATCAGAATAAACAGGGAGTTCTTTATGTAAAAAATCATGAACAACATGAACAGAAAATGGTGACTCAAGAGGTGATAAGTTATGAAAAGAACTTTGATTAGATTCATTAAGGGAGACATTAATATCTGAAAATTTTACAGAATGTAAAACAGGATTAAGAACATTAGTAGACTCGGAAAGATCTATGACATCTTTAACAGAAATAGATGGCTTAATATCACCAGAAAGCTTAATTGGGGAAAAGCAAGGCTCTTTAAAATGCATATTATGGTCCTCAACTTCAAGAATAAGAAACTTGTCCTTCCCAGCATAACAAATGTTCAACCAACCACCTTGTTTAAGCCCATACAACATGTAAAAATTGTTGTAACTAGCAACAATTATTGCAGTGCGGTGACCCTTCTCAGTGATAACTTGGAGCTCATTGCCAGAGAAATCATAAAAGGATAAATTGATGGATAATTCATCCCTGAATCTCTTGTAAAAAATAGATGGCAATTCGCCCATCTCCTGTTGTAAAACAAAAATTATGATTTATTATGTCAGCATAAACAAACAAAAGATGAAGATGACTTAACAAATAAAAGTAAAAAAAGAACTAAAATAAAGAGATTATTCAATTGATACACTACCATATCAGGATTAACTTCCATGAAAAAATAACGGCCTTGATCATGAAACTTCATTCTGGATAGAAGAGCTAAACGTAAATAATAAGAAAAAAATGTGATGGTGGAGTGAAAAGAAACTAAAATTAACTAAAAATACGCTAATCAGTAACGAACCATGAGAGGGTATGGTAGTATAAATAGAAAAAATGGCTACATAGAAATACTTACTCTGTATTGAAAATAAAAATCAAACCAAGTGTTTAAAAAAATTAAAAAATTAAATTATAATAACAAACCAATGAGAGTGTCATGCAATCTAGAAAATTGTACAACTGATTATGAACACAGAGCAGATAAGTCAGAAGGATTTTGAAATTATGTTAACAATATAAAGCAAGCAACGATGATTGGGCATTGATCAACATGAGCAATCATGAGAAACAGAAAATTGATTGCAATGTAAGTGAAAAAGCAGTAGCCAATTGGCAAAGCAAAGGTGAAGAATATGACAAAGGTTTAAAAATGATAACACTCAGACGTGTATGAAATTTTAAAATTATATGGTTCAGTGTACATGAAGTACTTGGAATGAATATAATGACTGGAAAAAAAAGTTCATTCACGTGTGAGTGGAATCAATACATGAAATAAGTAAACGGTTCATATAGCTATAATAAAATTTGTACTCAGGCATTCTCCTTATTTTACAAATATACTCAAGCTTGCATAATTCTCAACAAAAAAAAAATTGTATCTACTATAAATATCCTTTTGGATAAGATAAATTATGTAGCTGCTCTTGTTAGTATTCACCTAATATAGTTATTTATTTTTTATTAAACATGACATTTAAAATCTTGTAGAATTTTAAAGTGAATTATAGTTCATTATAAAGGGATATTTGTAAATACAAAAAAATAAAAAAAGCAACATATTTAATAAAAAATAAAAAATTTACAATCTAGTAGAAATAAAAAAGGCAAGAGAAAAAAAATAAAAGAGTACATACAAAAGGAAGGTGTATGATTCAACTGAAACATGGCATGTAATGGATGGTATAAACCAATAAGCCAATAAAAATATATGTATGAATCATTGCATGGCATGAGGTGGATGATATACATATCATGAATAGTACATCCATAGTTAAGAGCATTGACACGCTGGAATTCCACTATCTTCAAAATCTTGCTTTATAAGAATGTTATAGGATACTTATTGTTTTTTACCTATTGTCTTTGAATGACAATACTATTATGTTCAATATCTACTGGTCCGTTACAACATAAAAGCACAAAAGGCCACATGTTTCACCAAAAAATTACAATACCGGCAGTTGGTCCAGTAAGCTTTTTTGAAAAAAAAAATTAAACAAAACTCTTACGCTTTATTTGGGATGGAAAGAAATAGGAAGGAGAGAAATTGAGTGAAAAAAAATTGAAAGAAAAGAAATTGAAGTAAAATTTAATTTCTATTGGTGTGTTTGGATGGAAGAAAAATAAGATGAAAAGATATTGAAAGATAATTAATTTATGTTATTTGTTTGGAAAGAAAAGTAGAGAGAAAAATGAGTTAAGTTATATAATGACAATTTTACTCTTCATATTTTGTAAGAATGTTATTATATATAATTATGTAAATATTTAACAACCTCATTAAATAATAATAACAAAATTTAATTATATTTATAATATAACAAGTTAGGAATATAAATTTTATATATAATAATAATGATAATAATCATCATCATAAAATTAGAGTGATCTATTTAGATATAAATTTTATTTTTGTCTATTTCTCATCCCACCACATAAACTGGAAACAATTTCAAGAAGAAAAGATACCTAAATCAATAGTTACATGTACATAGTTCTAAAGAGGTTAATCGACCACATTATATCATTTGATTAATATATTATGTCTTATATTACATTTACAAATACACATAAAAGAAGTCTTACATGATAACACGCTAAGTCAGCTAAAAACAAAATTTAGACATGAAACTAACAAAGTTAATATTGGGATCTTTTTGATCAAGTCATTACTAATAGCATAGATTTCTTTGACTAACTCAGTACTAATAGCATAGTTAACAATAATTATAGTTATGAAAGTCACAAAATACAAAGGCATGAGGTATTATCATTATAAGCCTTAGTTAAGTCATAGATATGTTACCCACAAAATATAAAGATATTAGTACCTTTCTTCATCCTAAAGTTATATTTGTGACAGTCTCAAAATATTAGCCACATTACTAGGACTATTGTTCCTAGAGTGCACCTGCTTTTTTCATCAATTCATATAACGTGGCAAGACGTACGTCAGCTGGAACACCAAAAAATTCTCTTTTAACTCTATCTTCTCTACTTAAAAAGCGATAACACCTTATGCACAATTCTGGCATCACACTTAAATTTTCTAACTCAGACCACACATCATTTTTAGAGTAAATTCGAGGCCTACTTTGCTCAAGAATCACAAGACCCCTTTCAACTATTCACACTTGTTGTTTAGCAATTTGAACTTGCTCCTTAGCTACCTACACTTGTTCTTCAGCTGTTAACACTTGCTTTTCAGTAATATTAATTGATCTCTCATAGAAACAATTTCCATCCTTCATCATCTCAGTCAATGCTTGAATGCCTTAACTTATTCTTTCCATTTCTAATTCTAATTTATCACTCATAGTTGTTTTACGTTTAGTGCCTTTTGATAATGTTCTTTGAGAGCCAGTTGATTGGTTAGATAAACCAATTTCAAGACTATGACCCATTGTAAAACTAGTAGCATGAGGAGTAATTAGCTCATCATTTCACTCCTCTTCCATATTTAAGAAACTATCATCATGATTCAAGTTAATTGTTTCTTTATGCTTCTCCCACCTTTTTACTTTTTCTTTGGCACTTTCAGCATGTTTTCCTGTTGCTTTGTCTATACCATATATCTCAAATAGTTTATCATAGTGTTTGATTGGAGTACGCATCCACTTTTTCACTTCTGGTTTTGCTTAAATCAAATAGAAGAATATTTACTATGAGTGTGTCTATATATAAATATATATTATTGATATAATTCTTCAATATTTACTAGTGAAATTTCTAACCAAAAAAAAAAATAAATGCATAAAGTTTACCTTAATCAATTCTTTCCAAACTTCAGCTTCAGCCTCAAACATCTTTGTAATTAGATTCCAAGAAAATTCACTAAGCCCATGAAAATGATCATAACAAACTCCAAAATGATCTTTTAAAGTCTTGAGTCTATTCTTAAGATTCTCTTTGCGGAGGTGGTTACCATAGATAGATCTCAAAAGTGAAAGTATATTGTCATATGCCATTGTAGTAAATGTGCCATCCACTCTATTTTCTTTACGACATTCTTCGATCAAAGCATCAATGAAGGTTGTATCCATTTCGTCGGTCCATCTTAGGGTATCCCGACTAGTGGCCTCACCTTGGCATGAAGCTTTCTTTGCCATTAACACCTGTCAATCTACAAAACAAGCGGATAGAAACAACATACCATAATCTTAAATCAAATTATTTGTAAACTATCTTATCAGTTATTCAACAAATAAAGATTCAATACACTCCATAAGTATAACATGTGATAAGTTGATTCAATAGTTGCATACCAAAGTCATTAAACAGAATATAATAGCACATCAAGAGGTAACATGAATTCAATAATAACACATCAAAGTTAAAATATCAACTCAGCGCACACATAATACAACTAATAAGTTCATTTGTAAAATTTTTTAAATGAGTGATCAGAGCCCTAGTTAATAGTCAGCCCACATTTGAGCAGCTATTTCATCCTTTAACATGGCTCCCCGCATATAGTCTTCATCTTGTTCATGTCTAATTATTTCATGCTCTTTTGGATTATTTTCTTGTAGTTCTCGGTCAACTTGAGCTATGAGATGTGGATCAAGATCTACACCCATTAAAAAGTTATGTAATATGCAACAAGCTAGCACAATTTCAGTCATAATTTCAAAGTCATAATGTGGTTCAGTGCCACTTGTGATTATTGCAAATCTTTCCTTCAAAACTCCAAATAACCTTTCGATAACATTTCTCAATGACGCATGACGGAGATTAAATAATTCCGTTCCATTTTTTGGGCCACGTCTTGCATACTCTTTAAGGCAGTGTTTGTTTGGCTTCCATGTCCATCAAAGACACAGACACAGTAGTACATGTCCAGTGTTTGTTTTGTAAGACATAAATTTAAGAAAGACACGGATACACATGGTTACACACTAGAGACGTGTAATTTGTGTCTTCTCAAAATGGTGAGACACGGATCTTTTTAGATTGACACAAATTATAATAATTTTTTGGACAATGCCACCCTTAATAAATTTATAAAATTCCTAAATATGCCCTCCCTTCTACATCATTTCCTTCCCTCCTAGTTCAGTTCATCCCTCTTAGGTCTTCCTTCTTCCATCTCCCCTTCCACATCAAGATCTTCTATTGTTGTAGCCATCGCCAACTCTGTTACCGTCATCGACACCGTCATGACCTTTTTCCTCTTTTTCTCTTCTTCATCTTTGTCTATACCTTTTTTTGCCCTTTTCTGCCATTGTTGCCTCTGCAACAAAAATTGCTGCAGCCTCCTTTGCATACTATCGTGCGTTGATGTCCAGATCTACGTTTATTTTCATATTGTCTTCGTTGTCTTCTTCCAGATCTACCTCTATTCCTTACTACCGTCTTCCATGCCATCATCTTCTTCCTCCTTTTTCTCTATTCTTCATCGCATGTACTCTTCTTTTTTTAATGTATATTTAATTTTTTATTATTGTAGAGCTTGACCATAAAAAAATTATTATAAATTCAGATTTGGTTTGGTCTTTGGAGAGTAGATTAGCATGAGTTGATGTTTCCATTGTTGCATGCAGCTAGTTTAGCAATTTGTCTTTCTTCTTTTTCTTGTTGGAGATTGTTATCAATCTATTTGGAATTTGTTTGTAAAAAAAAGAAATTTAATTTATTTGAACTCTTGTCCTGTTTGTTTTTTAAGATGTAAAGTGATATTAGATTAATACACATTATGATCTTGTATTATGTTGTTTGATTGAATTATTTGATTATTCTAATAGTTATAAATTGCAGTAGAGAAGTGGTAGTGATGACAGAAAAAAGTGGTGATAGTGGTATTTTTTATAAGGATAATATTGACATTTGTAATTTAGTGTCATGCCTTATGTGAAGTTACAAAGTAAAAATTGTGTCTCATTATGTCTATGTCTTCAATGTCTATGTTCTTGTGTCTATGTTTTAACCGATACATGAACCAAACACAGCTTAAGTGATACCTTACATCTCAATATGGGGTAATTAATCCATGCTTCAGCATGAATCCAGCATCTCCAAGGTAAAATTTTTCTACAAAATCCATCATTTAAAATGATTAATTTAGTATAAATACACAAACTACTAATCTTTACCTACTAATGAGACAATGATGTTTTATGTATATGCTAACCTCGTGAAAATTTGAGATTATCATCCCTTGATAATGCATTCTTAAGAACTTTTGAGTCAGATACTGTTCCTTCCCAACCCGTTAATACATAAGTGAACTTCATATCAAAATCACATGCAGCCAATACATTTTGTGTCGGACACACTTTTCTCCCTCAAAATTTGGATTGATCTGCTATTGGTACTTTGACACGAAAATGTGTTCCATCTATAGCTCCAATACAATCCTAAATAATAGTCCATTATTTAATAAAGTAACATGAAATTTTATATATCAATCAAAATTATTTATTCCTGTAATTGTACATGTCCATACCTTAAAGGATAAAATCTATGATTGTGAAGGATCGCCAGAGAAATAATTGTTGCAGATGGTTGTCGAAGAAATTCATCTTCTAGGCTGCATTTGTTTCCGAGAACAGGATAGGACAAGACACTGATGGACAGAGACACAAAATTTTGTGTTCTTGTATTCTGTTTGGGGATAAACTAGAACAAATTATGAAAATCCAATTTATTCTCATTTTTTTATTCAAAAAATTTGAGATGAAAAATATAATAATAAAAAATATAATTATAAAAAATTAACAAAATAATGAAAGAAAAAATAAAAAATAAGTTGTGTCCCTTGTTAGTGTCTTTGTGTCCTTCTTGTCAAGATGGACACAAAATACACTAATTCATTGTCTCTGGACACATTGTCTCTGTCCATGTCTCCTCTGCCAAACACGATTTTGTGTCTCTATGTCCCTGTCTCAGTGTCCTGTCTCTGTAAACAAACACATCCCTAGTAAAATAATTGCCCGTAACACAGTATGGAAGTGGCGGCTAACAGTTTCTCCAAACCGGTGGTAGAAAAATGAAACGGTTCTAATTTTCACATTATGAGCTATTATATACAAGAACCTAGCAACTTGCTCCTCTACTGTAACATGTTTTGTATCTCTCACTTGACATGTTGCTTTTAATTTCTCACACAATTAAAGAAATGCATTAGGACCCATGTGTAGGATATCACGACACCTATGAGTTTCACTTAACTGTTGCATTAAAGTAGCTCAAATTTGTTCTCGCCCAACCATTTTCTGGGAGATGGATCTGTCAACTCGCATAGACATCAATCTCAATAAATATAACATGTGCACAATATAACATATCAGTGTTATTGTGCATAATTTCTGTCGTCTTTTCCAATCCTCGTTCAAAACTGTTAATATATGTTCTTGGTTTTCAAAGGTTAACATATTTTCCTTATTATCAACCCCAAACTTAAAGGAATGGTTTAGTGGGAAATCACAATTAAAGATGTCTTCCATATTGGCGACCAAAAAACTTTCTTCATGATCATCCTTATCCATTTAACAAACACTTTGTAGATTCAAATGTACATATCGTAGATTTACAGCACCAAAAAAAGAAAAAAATATAGCATCATATGTTAAGCATAAGCAATGCAATTAAATAACTAGTATTTATATATATGACCTCCTAATCAAAGAATATATTTAATTATAAAAGAATCTCAACCAATTGACAGATAGCTATTTTTTATAACTTTTGAAAAAATTTAAACATAAACTACATATTAAAAAAATAAAAAACATAGAAAAAGAAAGCAATTAATAAGTGTTAATGTGGTTTTGGGTTTAAGTTTACATAAAAATAAAAAAAAATTATGGATATATAGAAAAGAGTATTTTAGAAAAAAATTATTGAACACTATAAAAGAGAATTTTCTTTATATATAGTGACTATTCACATAAAGATAGTAATTAATTTTTTCATATGTTATATCATAGATTTATTTAATCAAATATTTAAAATTGCTTAATAATTTTTAGTTGTCCTTTTTATATAAAAAAATATTTTAATCATCTTCATCATGTATCCCATAATTTATGTGAGAATTACTTATGAATTTTGTGTAAAAATAAATAAAATAGCTGAATAGTTATAAAAGGTGTAGATTATAGAGCAAGTTTGCGAACAAGCACCATGGACCAAGTTTACTTTGTCGTGAAAGGTAAGTTGTTAGTTGCTATCGTTTATTAACTTAGCTCCCTAATAATAATAATTTGTATGTGTCCTGCGAAGTCAATTAGTTTAACTAAACCATGCTTTAATTCAGCAAATTGTTTCGCCTTATATTAAATTATCATATGAAACATAATTTACTGGTTATATTTTCGATTGAAACATTTTATCAAATAGTTTATAGACATAAAAGTTAACAAACTAATAAATCAAACTAAAATATAATCTCTGTCCATATACTTCAAAATTGAATCACAAACACACAGATCCATGAATATATAGAGTGAATGTAAAATAAAAGCAACATAAAAAACTTATCTATAGTCTATACACATGTCAATTCTCCCAACTCTGATTAACTTATGAATCAGTAAATTTGCATTTTTTTGTTGGAGCATTTTATCAAACAGTTTACAAACATGAAACACAAACTAATAAATCAAATCAAAATGTAATCTCTGTCCATATACTTCAAAATTGAATCACAAACACAGATCCATAAATATATAGTGTGAAATGTGAAATAAGAGGAACATCAAAAACTTATCTATTATCTATACACATGTCAATTCTTCCAACTCTGATTAACTTATAAATTAGTAAGTTTGCAATTTTTTATTGGAGCATTTTATCAAACAGTTTACAGACATGAAAGTTAACAAACTAATAAATCAAACCAAAATGTAATCTCTGTCCATATACTTCAAAATTGAATCACAAACACATAAATCTATGAATATGTAGAGTGAAATGTGAAATAAGAGCAACATAGAAAACTTAACTAATTTCACTAGAGTAGATGCAAGCCGTTGTGACTAGACTGGTTGAGTAGTGGTGGAGGAATAGACCGTTGATAACAGCTACAGTGGTTGATAGTATTGGAAGTAGGTAGCATGAACGGCTGAATCCCAGGTTGAAGAAGAGTCTTGGAAGAAAAGAGAAGGGTAGGGTTTAGAATTATGGAGTGGAATGATTTTTTCGTCTGTTTTCTCGCCTAAGTGGTAGAGAAAATTTTTTGGTGGGTCCCTTCTCTTTTTGGCACTATTGTATATTTCCCTTGACATTTTCTTTCAAAACCAAACAGCTGAAACTTCACATTTTCCCAATATTTCTTTCCGTCCGTGTTGAATCCCGCCCTATTTTCTATCTAAACAAATACAGCGTTACTATACCAACATGTGATTATAGTTTAACTATGATCAGCAGCCGACCAACTATGATCAGCCTATCTGCCTCAACCTGTGCTTGCAGACTTTTAAGTTCACAAGTTCCTATGTAACACAGATGAACGAAGTCATGCATCGCTACATGGGAGATACACCTCAGAATCTATTTGTATAGATATTTCCTCCAATCTATACCAGAGACTTTTTTCAAAGAAAAAAGGATTATATATAAATTTATAATTCAGACAACAAATCACCAGAATTTATTTTTAAATAGAAATGGTATTTTATTTGAATATTGACATTTGAAGTGTATTACAGTATTGTAGAAATATTCAACACGTCCCTTTACGTGTTTTAACATGCTCCCCACGTATTGGCTAAGATGTTGCCACATGTTCAACACACCCCCATGTGTTGTAACACGTCCTCCCACGTCTTAACTTCTCACCTACAAAATTCATCCACCTGTAATTACACCAAATAATCCCATTTCTACAAAAAAAAATACCAATATTTTTTTCATATAAAAAAATTAGCCACAAATCACACGTTACAATCTAATCTTATTCTTCTAAATAAATGCGTTTAGTTATCATCATGTGTCAGTCAAATAGGGCGAATATACATAGACAAATACACTAGCAATAGTTTTTCAACTAGCATATGTACTTGTGCAATACATGAGTTTTTTTATTTACATTTCAAGTATTTTTAATAAAAAATATTTTTATATATATTTAATTTTAAATTAAGTTTAATTTATTATTTTTATTCATACAAATACTAAACAAAAATACATAACAAAGAAATTCATAAACTAATTAGATTAATTAAAAAAAATGTAGTATACAATAAATCAACGTCTTAATTTCTATGAGAAAATGTGCGTATATATATTTTTTTGTAAATAACTATAACTTTAGTCTATGTCTCTATCAATGATCATTGCATATTTATAGGATATATCGAAGTATCTCTATTCCTGTATCCAAGTATTCTAACTTTAGGTTTCAAAATTTTATGTCTAGATGCTACCTTGGGATTCATAATAAAATCATACCTGCAAAAAATTAAGATAAAATAAAAGGGCAAAAAAAAATAAAATACTTTAAAAAAACAACATCTAATATCAAACCTTTAAAAGAAGGTTGAAAGTAAGTGAAATGATGACCTCTTGAAGGAGAGGGCATGAGGCCGGATTGGGTTCTTTAAGGTGTTCTTCCTTTTGCATACCTCATCCATGCTCCCTCACTCAATCTATTTATTTATTTAATATATAATACCATTAGTCATTCCTTTCTCTTTTGTTTGTATTTGTTCCTTTTGTATTTAAAGAATCTTAATTGTTCCTTATTATATTAAATAAAAACTTGGTGTAACTATTATTTACGATGCATTATGTAATCATTGTTACCTAGAGTTACTAATTTCTCTTATGTATAGCCACCCTTTTTCATTTCAGACTAATTAGCTACTCTGTTACATGCATGATTTCAATTAATAGTTTCATTTTGTCTTTAATTTCATTCTCAAATCGTTCATCATGTATCTCTTTCTCCCTTCGATTATCGTAATTCCATCATATCCCGTGCTTTCGGAGTTTCCACTCATTAGTTGGCCTTTACAACGGAACATGTAAAGGCTTTCTAATTCAATGTGATTTTATTACAACATGCTTTGGTTATCATTCATATACTTGAATAAATATGCATGCATTCCTTAAAAGCAACATTATTGTCCAACACTAAATCTTTCTCTTTGTTCTTTCCCCCAATAATTGCTTTCGAATTTTCATGCCAAGAATGTATGAGAACTACTTTCAGGCTTCTTCATTCTTTTTGAAAATCAATTTGGATATGGTTATAAATATATTTACATCTATTTTTTATTTTTATTTTTTCACCGTGATCGTAATTTCATATTCATTTTTTCTTTTATGTCATGTTAAAAATTCAGGATGTTGGAGAGCTCCTTGTATTATTCTATAGAAGCTTCATGTATGTTATCTTTGATACTTTAGTGTTCGTAGATGCTTACGATGGTACCATCGACATAAGAATACAGAAAGAAGATCGAACTACAATCATAGTTGAAGGTTACGAATAGCTATTGGAGAAATATCGTCTTGATTATGGTGATTGGCTTAATACCAAGTACGTTAGTAGGGACAAATTTCTAATTAATCAAGAAATGGATCACAACATGTATTTAATTTCTAACTATATAGTCCCCATTAAATCTTTACTGGATAACCATAAATTTTTCATAAAAAACATTAATATGGACTCAACTGATCATACAATTCCATTGATTAACGGGATCCCACATGTTCCTTCAAGTAATGTAGGCCATGCATGTCCAACACAAGCTCCTGATGATTTGATGATATCCTTAGATCATCCTTCTTCTAAAATTCAATCATTTATGTCCTCAATATTATGCAACCAAGTTCCTCTCAATATTCATAATGATATGTCTTTTATGCAGACTTTAGGATTCTCTAATCATAGCATGGAATCCTATTTCATGAATTTTGCCAACTAGGATGCAGCCAAATCATCTCTTAATGTAAACATCTCTGATATTACTCTATGTGCAGAAGTAGTAGATGATAATAATTTGGTATCTTTAGAAGGCATAAATATTTTATTTGACCAGTTGGAGGTAACGGTTGCCAGCAATAATGTTGGTTCCTGTACCTAATGCATATGTAAAGGATTTGCTCAATGATGATTATATTTATGAGATAGAATTAAAATTTAACCTTCGGTACGACCTTAAGCACGACCAGTAGTATAGCATTGTTTTTACTAATTTAAGCGACAAAGACAGCTATGAACAACAACATAGCATTGATTTAAAATATTCAGATAATGATGACAACCAATCTAATGATCAAAATTACATACAATAATAATCAACTAAACCCTTATCTATTTTTTTCAACAAAAAAATACTCCATCCAATACATCATTTTAATCATTATTAACTGTTTAAACTAACTCTATTTTGTTATGAATTTTTTAAGAGATGGTGTACATGTTGAGCACAGGATTGTTATGAAGATAAGTAAATTATAATATACTAGATTGGTAATTAAAATTAGCATAAATATTTATTGTTTGTGTTTGATGTTAGAAGCAATTTTCTATAGATATAAACCAGTTAATGTATTCATTGTTTTTTTTTTGTGTAGTACATTCATTTTTTTTATGAAATGAGCTCAAACCTTTTGGTATTAGAATTGTATGGACTATAATTTGTCCCGACCCTTTCTCTCATAGTAGATTCTACTTCAAGTTTTTCAATAGTTCTGGTAGATAAACTGAGTTTAAGTTCAGTTTTGGATGGAGGAATTTTTCTTTTTATTACAAGTTACAAGTTGGAGATGTTTGTATATTCAAAGTTATATCAACATATCCATTTGAGTTAAAGGTGAACAACATTGTTAGGGATGTGTGAATTCAGATATTTTTCAATCATGTATTTGTTTCTATTGTTGAGCTTAATTTTTTTCCTGCACAACGAACACGAGAAATTATTTTTTGTTATTTAATATGACATGAAGTAGCTTCTTAGTATTTGTAATTTAACATGTAAGGGATGATTTCAGTTTTTTATACACGCGGAGAAATACATGTGTGTTAATTTAATTCGATGAATAGTGCACATTATATGATGAATACATAATGTAAACTTTAATTCCTATGCTTAGCATTTTTCGTGCATGTACATTATATTTGAAGTTTTGAATTTGGTCAATCTGATTTGATGAATATGAAGGTTTATTTATGTATTAAGTAGTTAGATTTGATGAATATAAAGGTTTATTTTAATTTCTTTTTTTTTTATTATTTTTGAAATTTTTTTTATTTATTTAGTTTATTTTGTTTTATTTATTCTACCTAGTTTACCTCACTAGGAATTTTCTTCACTCTAACGTAAAAATTCTCACTTTTTTTATTTTCCGTTTGTTTATGAATAGGAACAGAGACAAAAAACCACTTCTTGATTTTGATCCTGAGATTAAAAGGACAACAATAAGCTAGATGATGAGCGGATAATTTATATGCTTTTTGGCATTATTTTTAGGTAGTTTTTAGTAAGTTCAAGCTACTTTTAGGGATGTTTTCATTAGTTTTTATGTTAAATTCACATTTCTGGACTTTACTATGAGTTTGTGTGTTTTTCTGTGATTTCAGGTAATTTCTGGCTGAAATTGAGGGACTTGAGCAAAACTCTGAGAAGGAGGCTGACAAAGGACTGCTGATGCTGTTGGAATCTGACCTCCCTGCACTCGAAATGAATTTTCTAGAGCTACAGAACTCCAAATGGCGCGCTCTCAACGTCGTTGGAAAGTAGACATCCAGAGCTTTCCAGAAATATATAATAGTCCATACTTTATTCGGGAATTGACGACGTAAATTGGCGCTCAACGCCAATTCCATGTTGCTGTCTGGAGTAAAACGCCAAAAACACGTCACGACCCGGAGTTGAACGCCCAAAACACGTTACAACTTGGCGTTCAACTCCAAGAGAAGCCTCAGCTCGTGGATAAATCAAGCTCAGCCCAAGCACACACCAAGTGGGCCCCGGAAGTGGATTTATGCATCAATTACTTACTCATGTAAACCCAAGTAGCTAGTCTAGTATAAATAGGATAAGTTACTATTGTATTAGTCGTCTTTTGACCACGTTACATCTTTGGTCTCAGTTTTGTTTTATTCTTCATCTGAGGAGGCTATTGATCATGTTTTAGGGGGCTGGACATTCGGCCATGCCTGAACCTTTCACTTATGTATTTTCAACGGTGGAGTTTTTGCACACCATAGATTAAGGGTGTAGAGCTCTAGTGTACCTCAAGTTTCAATGCAATTACTACTATTTTCTATTCAATTCTCCTTATTCTTATTCCAAGATATACGTTGCACTTCAACTTGATGAATGTGATGATCCGTGACACTCATCATCATTCTCACCTATGAACGCGTGTGATTGACAACCACTTCCGTTCTACCTTAGGCCGGGCGCATATCTCTTGGATTCCTCAAACATAATCTTCGTGGTATAAGCTAGATAGATGACGGCATTCATGGGAATCCGGAAAGTCTAACCTTGTCTGTGGTATTCCAAGTAGAATTTTGGGAATCTGGAAAGTCTAACCTTGTCTATGGTATTCTGAGTAGGATTCCGGTATTGAATGACTGTGACGAGCTTCAAACTCCTGAAGGCTGGGCGTTAGTGACAGATGCAAAAGAATCAAGGGATTCTATTCCAACCTGATTGAGAACCGACAGATGATTAGCCGTGCTGTGACAGAGCATAGAACCATTTTCACTGAGAGGATGGGATGTAGCCATTGACAACGGTGATGCCCTACATACGACTTGCCATGGAAAGGAGTAAGAAGGATTGGATGAGTAAGTAGTGAAGCAGAGTTTCAAGAGGAGCACAGCATCTCCATACGCCAATCTGAAATTCCCACTATTGATTTACATAAGTATTTCTATCTTATTTTATTTTCTGTTTATTATTTATTTTCGAACTTATCATAAACCATTTAATCTGCCTGACTGAGATTTACAAGGTGACCATAGCTTGCTTCATACCAACAATCTCTGTGGGATCGACCCTTACTCACGTAAGGTTTATTACTTGGACGACCCAGTACACTTGCTGGTTAGTTGAACGGAGTTGTGGACCATGGTATTGGCACCAAGTTTTTGGCGCCATTGCCAGGGAAGAAAAAAGCAATGGATTTTACAAAATTCATAAACAAATGAATCACAATTTCGTCCACCAAGTTTTTGGCGCCGTTGCCGGGGATTGTTGAGTTTGAACAACTGACGGTTCATCTTGTTGCTCAGATTAGGTAATTTTCTTTTCAAAAACCTGTCAAAAATCTTTTTCAAAATTTTTCTTTTCTTTTTCGTTTTTTTTCCAAAAATATTTTCGAAAAAATTAATAAAAATCCAAAAAAAAATCATAAAGTCATAAAAATCAAAAATATTTTATGTTTCTTGTTTGAGTCTTGAGTCAACTTTTAAGTTTCGTGTTAATTGCATGCTTTAAAAATTTTTTCTTGCATTTTTCGAAAATTCATGCATTCATAGTGTTCTTCATGATCTTCAAGTTGTTCTTGGTAAGTCTTCTTGTTTGATCTTGATGTTTTCTTGTTTTGTGTTGTTTGTTGTTTTTCATATGCATTTTTCGTTTGTTAGAGTCCATGCATTAAATATTTCTAAGTTTGCTGTCTTGCATGTTTTCTTTGCATCAAAAATTTTTCAAAAATATGTTCTTGATGTTCATCATGATCTTCAAAATGTTCTTGGTGTTCATCTTGACATTCATAGTGTTCTTGCATGCATCATGTGTTTTGATCCAAAATTTTTATGTTTTGGGTCATAATTGTGTTTTTCTCTCTCATAATTAAAATTTCAAAAATAAAAAAATATTTTCCTTATTTTTTTCATAATTTTCGAAAATTTGAGTTGACTTAGTCAAAAATTTTCAAAATTAGTTATTTCTTACAAGTCAAGTCAGATTTTCAAATTTTAAAAATATTATCTTTTCAAAATCTTTTTCAAAAATCATATCTTTTCCAATTTTTCCAATTTTTCCTCTTTTTCGAAAATTTCAAAATATTTTCAAAATCTTTTTCTTATCTTTATATCTAATTTTTGAAATTACACTAACAATTAATGTGATTGATTCAAAAATTTGAAGTTTGTTACTTTCTTGTTAAGAAAGGTTCAATCTTTAAATTCTAGAATCTTATCTTTTAAATTTCTTGTTAGTAATTAATTTTAAAATTTAAAAATTAAATCTTTTTCAAAATATCTTTTTCTTAAAAATTTTATCTTTTTATCTTATCTATTAATCTTATCTTTTTATCTTATCCTTTTCAAAATTTTATCTTTTTCAAATTTGATTTTAAAATATCTTATCTAACTTCTTATCTTCTTATCTTTTTCAAATTTGACTTTAATATCTTTTTCAACTAACTATTTGACTTTTTGTTTGTTTCTTATCTTTTTCAAAACCAACTAACTACCTTTCCCTCTCTAATTTTCGAAAATATCTCATCTCTTTTTCAAAATTTCTTTTAAATTTTAATTTTAATTATATCTTATCTTTAATTTTCGAAAATCACTAACTTCTTTTTCAAAATTATTTTCGAATTCTCCCTCTTCTCTTCTTCTATTTATTTATTTATTTACTAACACTTCTCTTCACCTCTCCTCATCTCAAATCACTACATCTATCCTTAACCATTCTTCTTCACTCTTCTTCCCTTCTTTCTTCTACTAACAACAAATGATCCTCTTTACTGTGACATAGAGGATTCCTCTTTCTTTTTTCTTTTTCTCTTCTCTGTCATATGATCAGGAATAAGGAAAAAGGCACTCTTGTTGAAGCTGATCCAGAACCTGAAAGGACTCTGAAGAGGAAACTAAGAGAAGCTAAATTACAACAATCCAGAGGCAACCTTTCTAAAATTTTCGAACAAGAGAAGGAGATGGCAGCCGAACCCAACAACAATAATGCAAAGAGGATGCTTGGTGACTTCACTAAGCCAACGTCCAAGTTTGATGGAAGAAGCATCTCCATTCCTGCCATTGGGGCCAACAATTTTGAGCTGAAACCTCAATTAGTTGCTTTAATGCAACAGAACTGTAAGTTTTATGGACTTTCATCTGAAGATCCTTACCAGTTTTTAACTGAGTTCTTGCAGATTTGTGAGACTGTGAAGACGAATGGAGTAGATCCTGAAGTCTACAGGCTCATGCTTTTCCCTTTTGCTGTAAGAGACAGAGCTAGAACATGGTTGGACTCACAACCTAAAGATAGCCTGGACTCCTGGGATAAGCTGGTCACGGCCTTCTTGGATAAATTCTTTCCTCCTCAAAAGCTGAGCAAGCTTATAGTGGATGCTCAGACCTTCAAGCAAAAAGATGGTGAATCCCTCTATGAAGCTTGGGAAAGATACAAGCAGATGACCAAAAAGTGTCCTTCTGACATGTTTTCAGAATGGACCATATTAGATATATTCTATTATGGTCTATCTGAATTTTCCAAGATGTCATTGGACCATTCTGCAGGTGGATCCATTCACCTAAAGAAAACGCCTGCAGAAGCTCAAGAACTTATTGACATGGTTACAAATAACCAATTCATGTACACTTCTGAGAGAAATTCCGTGAATAGTGGGATGCCTCAGAGGAAGGGAGTTCTTGAAATTGATGCTCTGAATGCCATATTGGCTCAGAACAAAGTGTTGACTCAGTAAGTCAACATGATCTCTCAAAGTCTGAATGGATGGCAAAATGCATCCAGCAGTACTAAAGAGGCAGCTTCTGAAGAAGCTTATGATCCTGAAAATCCTGCAATGGCAGAGGATAATTACATGGGTGAACCTTATGGAAACACCTATAACCCATCATGGAGAAATCATCCAAATTTCTCATGGAAGGATCAACAAAAGCCTCAACAAGGCTTTAACAATGGTGGACGCAATAGGCTAAGCAATAGCAAGCCTTTTCCATCATCTTCTCAGCAACAGACAGAGAATTCTGAGCAAAGTACTTCTAATTTAGCTAATCTAGTCTCTGATCTGTCTAAGGCAACCTTAAGTTTCATGAGTGAAACAAGGTCCTCCATTAGAAATTTGGAGGCACAAGTGGGCCAGCTAAGTAAGAAAGTCAGTGAAACTCCTCCCAGTATTTTCCCAAGTAATACAAAAGAGAATTCAAAAGGAGAGTGCCAGGCCATTGATGTAATCAATATGGCCGAATGCACAAGGAAGGAGGAGGACGAAAATCCTAGTGAGGAAGACCTCCTGGGACGTCTCTCAAACAAGAAGGAGTTCCCTATTGAGGACTTAAAGGGATCTGAGGCTCATATAGAGACCATAGAGATCCCACTAAATCTCCTTCTGCCATTTGTGAGCTCTGAAGACTATTCTTCCTCAGAAGAGGATGAAGATGTGATTGGAGAGCAAGTTGCTCAATATCTAGGAGCTATCATGAAGTTGAATGCCAAGCTGTTTAGTAATGAGACTTGGGAAGGTAAACCTCCCTTGCTCATTAGTGAACTAGATACATGGATTCAGAAAACTTTACCTCAAAAGAGACAAGATCCTGGTAAATTCTTAATACCCTGTACTATAGGCACCATGACATTTAACAAGGCTCTGTGTGACCTGGGGTCAGGCATAAATCTTATGCCACTCTCTCTAATGGAGAAACTAGGGATCATTGAGGTACAGCCTGCCTTATTCTCATTACAATTGGCAGACAAGTCAGTAAGATAACCTTATGGATTAGTAGAGGATGTGTTGGTAAAGGTTGAAGGCCTTTACATCCCTGCTGATTTCATAGTCTTAGACACTAGGAAGGAAGAAGATGAATGCATCATCCTTGGAAGACCCTTCCTAGCCACAGCAGAAGCTGTGATTGATGTTAACAGAGGAGAATTAGTCCTTCAATTGAATGGGGACTACCTTGTTTTAAAGCTCAAGGACCTTCCTCTGTAACCATGGAGAGGAAGCATGAAAAGCTTCTCTCAATGCAGAGTCAAGAAGAGCCCCCACAGTCAAACTCTAAGTTTGGTGTTGGGAGGCCACAACCAAACTCTAAGTTTGGTGTTGGGACTATACAACATTGACCTGATCACCTGTGAGGCTCTAGGAGAGCCCACTGTCAAGCTATGACATTAAAAGAGCGCTTGTTGGAAGGCAACCCAATTTTTATTTATCTAATTTTTATTTTATTTTATTTTTCTTTTATGTTTTATTAGGTACATGATCATGTGGAGTCATGAAAAAATATTAAAAATAAAAACAGAATCAAAAACAGCAGAAAAAAAATTTTGCACCCTGGAGGAAGGACTTACTGGCGTTCAACGCCAGTAAAGAGCATCTGGCTGGCGTTCAACGCCAGAACAGAGCATGAATCTGGCGCTGAACGCCAGAAACAAGCAACATCCTGGCGTTTGAACGCCAGGAATGTGCCCTGAGGAAAGCTGGCGCTGAACGCCAGTAACAAGCATAGAACTGGCGTTCAACGCCAGAAACATGCTGCACCTGGGCGTTGAACACCCAGAACGTGCATCATCTCGGCGTTTAAATGCCAGAAAGCTATGCAAAGGCATTTTACATGCCTAATTGGTGCAGGGATGTAAATTCTTGACACCTCAGGATCTGTAGACCCCATAGGATCATCTCAGGATCTGTGGACCCACAGGATCCCCACCTAACATATTTCCACCTCAATCTCTTTTCCCCATCACCTCTTCACCACTCACATCCATCCATCCTTCCCACCCAAACCCACCCTACATGGCCGAAACACAACCATCTCTCCCTCTCCTCCATATCTTCTTCTCCTTCTTCTATTCTTTCTTCTTTTGCTCGAGGGCGAGCAACATTTTAAGTTTGGTGTGGTAAAAGCATAGCTTTTTTGCTTTTACATTACCATTAATGGCACTGGTGGACGAAATTGTGATTCTTGATTAGTGGCTCCTTGGCATGTGCCAAAGAGAACTAATTTAACTAACTGATTACTTGCTCAGAGCACAATTCCGTTCAACTGACCAGCAAGTGTACTGGGTCGTCCAAGTAATACCTTACGTGAGTAAGGGTCGAATCCACAGAGATTATTGGTTTGAAGCAATCAATATTTATTTTATTAATCTTAGTTAGGATGTCAACAAGGATTAATTTGGATTAAAAGTGAAATTACTGGATTTCATAAAAGAGGGAACAATGTTACTTTGATTTGCAGCACTGGGGAATATGTTGGAGTTTTGGAGATGCTTTGTCCTCTGACTTCAACTCTTCCTTGAAATCCTCTTCTCACACGCAGGTTCCTTCCATGGCAAGCTCTATGTAGGGTGTCACCGTTGTCAATGGCTACTTCCCATCCTCGCAGTGAAAGCTATGCACGCACTCTGTCACAGTACGGCCAATCACCGGTTGGTTCCCGCTCCTACTGGAATAGAATCCCTCTTTTGCGTCTGTCACTAACGCCCAGCAGGTTAAAGTTTGAAGCACGTCACAGTCATTCAATCCCGGAATCCTACTCGGAATACCACAGACAAGGTTTAGACTTTCCGGATTCTCATGAATGCCGCCATCAATCCGGCTTATACCACGAAGATTCTGTTGGGGAACCTAAGAGATATTCATTCAATCTGATGTAGAACGGAGGTGGTTGTCAGGCACACGTTCATGGGTTGAGGAAGGTGATGAGTGTCACGGATCATCACCTTCTCCACAGTTAGGCGCGAATAAACATCTTAGATAAGAACAAGCGTGTTTGAATGGAAAACAAAGGAATTGTATTAAATCATCGAGACGCTGCAGAGCTCCTCACCCCCAACAATGGAGTTTAGAGACTCATGCCGTCACAAAGTATGCAATTCAGATCTGAAAATAGCATGAGGTACAAGATAAGTCTGTAAAAGTTGTTTAAATAGTAAACTAGTAACCTAGGTTTACAGAATATGAGTAAACTAAGATAATTGGTGCAGAAATCCACTTCTGGGGCCCACTTGGTGTGTGCTGGGGCTGAGACTAAAGCTTTCCACGTGTAAAGGCCTTTCTTGGCGTCAAACTCCAGGTTTTGACGTGTTTTGGGCGTTCAACTCCGGATCATGACGTTTTTCTGGCGTTTAACTCCAGACAGCAGCATGTACTTGGCGTTCAACGCCAAGTTACGTCGTCTATCCTTGCGCAAAGTATGGACTATTATATATTGCTGGAAAGCCCTGGATGTCTACTTTCCAACGCCGTTGAGAGCGCGCCAATTGGACTCCTGTAGCTCCAGAAAATCCATTTCGAGTGCAGGGAGGTCAGGATCCAACAGCATCAGCAGTCCTTTTTCAGCCTAAGTCAGATTTTTGCTCAGCTCCCTCAATTTCAGCCAGAAAATACCTGAAATCACAGAAAAACACACAAACTCATAGTAAAGTCCAGAAATATGATTTTTGCCTAAAAACTAATATTATTTTACTAGAAACTAACTGAAACATGCTAAAATCTACATGAAATTACCCTCAAAAAGCGTACAAAATATCCGCTCATCAGGCACCTAAGGCCAGAGAAACCTCCAAAAAAAAGAGAAAGAGAAGAGAAAAGGGAAGACAAAAGCTTCCACCTCCGAATCATGGGAGATGGAGAGATTCATCTCAAGGGTCCATAACTCAGTAGAAGAGCATTTGACTGCAAATCAAGAGATTCTTGAGATACCTCAGGGGATACATTTTCCTCCACAACTATTGGGAGCAACTAAGGGTGGAACATCAAGAGCACTCCATCATTCTCCATGAAATTAGAGAAGATCAAAGAGCAATGAGGGGGGAGCAACAAAGGCAAGGAAGGAACATAGAAGAGCTTAAGAACATCATTGATCCTTCAAGAAGAAGACGCCACTAAGGTGGACTCCTTCCTTGTTCTTATTTTTCTCTGTTTTTTGAATTTCTATGCTATATGTTTATCTATGTTTTGTGTCTCTACTTCATGATCATTAGTATGTAGTAACTATGTCTTAAAGTTATGAATAATTCAATGAATCCTTCACCTCTCTTAAATGAAAAATGTTCCTAAATCAAAAGAACAAGAAGTACATGAATTTCGAAATTATCCTTGAATTTAGTTTAATTATATTGATGTGGTGACAATACTTTTTGTTTTCTGAATGAATGCTTGAACAGTGCATATTTTTGATCTTGTTGTTTATGAATGTTAAAGTTTTTGGCTCTTGAAAGAATGATGAACAAAGAGAAATGTTATTGATAATCTGAAAAATCATAAAATTGATTCTTGAAGCAAGAAGAAGCAGTGAAAAAGCAAAAGCTTGCGAAAAAAAATTTAGAAAGAAAAAGAAAAAGCAAATAGAAAAAGCCAATAGCCCTTAAAACCAAAAGGCAAGGGTAAAAAGGATCCAAGGCTTTGAGCATCAATGGATAGGAGGGCCCAAGGAAATAAAATCCAGGCCTAAGCGGCTAAATCAAGCTGTCCCTAACCATGTGCTTGTGTCATGAAGGTCCAAGTGAAAAGCTTGAGACTGAGTGGTTAAAGTCGTGATCCAAAGCAAAAAGAGTGTGCTTAAGAGCTCTGGACACCTCTAACTGGGGACTCTAGCAAAGATGAGTCACAATCTGAAAAGGTTCACCCAGTCATGTGTCTGTGGCATTTATGTATCCGGTGGTAATACTGGAAAACAAAGTGCTTAGGGCCACGGCCAAGACTCATAAGTAGCTGTGTTCAAGAATCAACATACTTAACTAGGAAAGTCAATGACACTATCCGAAATTCTAAGTTCCTAGAGAAGCCAATCATTCTAAACTTCAAAGGAGAAAGTGAGATGCCAAAACTGTTCAGAAGAAAAAAGCTACAAGTCCCGCTCATCTAATTAAATTAATATTCATTGATATTCTGGAATTTATAGTATATTCTCTTCTTTTTATCCTAATTGATTTTCAGTTGCTTGGGGACAAGCAACAATTTAAGTTTGGTGTTGTGATGAGCGGATAATTTATACGCTTTTTGGCATTGTTTTTAGGTAGTTTTTAGTAAGTTCAAGCTACTTTTAGGGATGTTTTCATTAGTTTTTATGTTAAATTCACATTTCTGGACTTTACTATGAGTTTGTGTGTTTTTCTGTGATTTCAGGTAATTTCTGGCTGAAATTGAGGGACTTGAGCAAAACTCTGAGAAGGAAGCTGACAAAGGACTGCTGATGTTGTTGGAATCTGACCTCCCTGCACTCAAAATGAATTTTTTGGAGATACAGAACTCCAAATGGCGCGCTCTTAACGGCATTGGAAAGTAGACATCCAGAGCTTTTCAGCAATATATAATAGTTCATACTTTATTCGGGAATTGACGACGTAAATTGGCGCTCAACGCCAATTCCATGTTGCTGTCTGGAGTAAAACGCCAGAAACACGTCACGACTCGGAGTTGAACGCCCAAAACACGTTACAACTTGGCGTTCAACTCCAAGAGAAGCCTCAGCTCGTGGATAGATCAAGCTCAGCCCAAGCACACACCAAGTGGGCCCCAGAAGTGGATTTATGCATCAATTACTTACTCATGTAAACCCAAGTAGTTAGTCTAGTATAAATAGGATAAGTTACTATTGTATTAGTCGTCTTTTGACCACGTTACATCTTTGGTCTCAGTTTTGTTTTATTCTTCATCTGAGGAGGCTATTGATCACGTTTTAGGGGGCTGGCCATTCGGCCATGCCTGAACCTTTCACTTATGTATTTTCAACGGTGGAGTTTCTGCACACCATAGATTAAGGGTGTGGAGCTCTGCTGTACCTCAAGTTTCAATGCAATTACTACTATTTTCTATTCAATTCTCCTTATTCTTATTCCAAGATATACGTTGTACTTCAACTTGATGAATGTGATGATCCGTGACACTCATCATCATTCTCACCTATGAACGCGTGTGATTGACAACCACTTCCGTTCTACCTTAGGCCGGGCGCATATCTCTTGGATTCCTCAAACATAATCTTCGTGGTATAAGCTAGATAGATGGTGGCATTCATGGGAATCTGAAAGTCTAACCTTGTCTGTGGTATTCCGAGTAGGATTCTGGGAATCTGGAAAGTCTAACCTTGTCTGTGGTATTCCGAGTAGGATTCCGGTATTGAATGACTGTGACGAGCTTCAAACTCCTGAAGGCTGGGCGTTAGTGACAGACGCAAAAGAATCAAGGGATTTTATTCCAACCTGATTGAGAACCGACAGATGATTAGCCGTGCTGTAACAGAGCATAGGACCATTTTCATTGAGAGGATGGGATGTAGCCATTGACAACGGTGATGCCCTACATACAGCTTGCCATGGAAAGGAGTAAGAAGGACTGGATGAGTAAGTAGTGAAGCAGAGTTTCAAGAGGAGCACAGCATCTCCATACGCCTATCTGAAATTCCCACTATTGATTTACATAAGTATTTCTATCTTATTTTATTTTCTGTTTATTATTTATTTTTGAACTTATCATAAACCATTTAATCTGCCTGACTGAGATTTACAAGGTGACCATAGCTTGCTTCATACCAACAATCTCTGTGGGATCGACCCTTACTCACGTAAGGTTTATTACTTGGACGACCCAGTACACTTGCTGGTTAGTTGAACGGAGTTGTGGACCATAGTATTGGCACCAAGTTTTTGGCGCCATTGCCAGGGAAGAAAAAAGCAATGGATTTTACAAAATGCATAAACAAATGAATCACAATTTCGTCCACCACTAGAGCTTTTAGAGTTGCTGAAAGTCTTAGAAACAATTCTAAAAAGGAAGCTGAAGAAATCACCATGGAGCCAAACAACAACAACAATGTTGCAATTCCTAATGCTACCAATGCTCTTGAGCAACCTAGAAGAACTCTTGATTCTTACACTGCTCCAAATCTCGCTTTCTATGGCAGTAGCATTGTTGTGCCCCTGTGAATGCCAACAATTTAGAGTTGAAGTCTCAGCTCATTACTTTGGTGCAATAAAACTGTTAGTTTCATGGACTCTTGCAGGAAGACCCAAACTTGTTTATCTCTAATTTCTTGCAAATTTGTGATACAGTGAAGACCAATGGATTCCACCCTGATATTTACCGGTTGTTGCTCTTTTCATTTGCTGTATGGGACCGAGCTAAGAAGTGGCTTGATACACAACCCAAGAAGAGCCTGAATACATGGGATAGTGTGGTTAGTAAATTCTTGACTAAATTCTTTCTACCTCAGAAACTGACCAAGCTAAGGATCGATGTTCATACATTCAAGCAACAAGAGGATGAATCTCTCTATAAGGCTTGAGAGAGGTACAAGGTGATGCTCAAAAAGTACCTTCCCGACATGTTTCCGGACAATATACAGTTGCAGATTTTCTATGATAGGAATACTCAGGCCGCTAGGACCTCTTTGGATAGTTATGCAAGAGGATCCCTTCATATGAAGAAAACCACTAAAGAGACTCTAGAGTTGATTGAGATGGTTGCCAACAACCAGTATTTATACTCTTCTGAAAGGACCGCCATGAGAAAGGGAGTCATGGAACTTGATGCCTTAAACACTATTCTCACCCAGAATAAGACTATGTCCTAATAGATAAATGTCATTAATCAACACTTGGGTGGACTACAAGTTTCCACTATTAATACCCAAGATGCTCCCTATGACATGAGTGGTGGATTTTTTCAAGGTGAGACTTTTGATTATGGTCAATTTCCCTCTGAACAGTTTAATTATGTGAGCAATTCCTAATAATCGTTTCTCCAGGACTTACAACTCGAGGTGGATGAATCATCCAAATTTTAGATGGAAAAATCAACCACAGAGGGACCAGAATTTCAATAACAATTAGGGCCATCAAAATAATTTCAATCAAAGTAATTTCAACAAAAATAATCTACCATTCATTTCTCAGAGATCTTATAATTTGGAAGGTTTAATTGCTAAACTCTCCAAAAATACTATTAGTTTTATACAGAAAATGAAAGCTTCAATTAGGAACTTGGAGGTTTAGATGGGTCAACTAGCAACAAAAGTTGCTAAAATTAATAAAAAGTCCACCAATACCTTTACTAGTAACAGAATTTCAAATCTAAGAGAGGAGTGTAAGGCTATCACCTTGATAAGTGGATAAGTGGCAAGTACAGAAGCAAAAGTTACTAAAAAGCCAGTTGAAAAAGAAGCTTTGGAGAAGGCACAAGCCAAGGAGAAGCACGTCCCTGAGAGGCACCCTGATAATCCTTTTCCAGTTGATGTCGAGCAATACAAAGTGAAATCTTCAGTGCCTGAGTATAAACCCAAAATTCCATATCCTCAAAGGCTTCAAAAAGAGACCAAGGACAAGCAGTTTTCAAAGTTTTTGGAAGTCTTCAAAAAGTTGCAAATCAATATTTCTTTTGCTGAGGTTTTAGAGCAAATGTCTCTCTATATTAAATTTATGAAGGAGTTACTTTCAAGAAGAGAACTTTAAAGGGAGATGAGACAGTGGTCTTGACCAAGAAAAGTAGTGCCATAATTCAGAGTAATTTGCCAAAAAAATGTCAGATCTAGGGAGCTTTCAAATTCTATGTACCAGTGGGAGAAAACTTTTGAGAAAGCCTTATGTGATCTGGGTGCAAGCATCAATTTAATGCTCGTGTCTATGATGAAGAAACTGCAAATCAAAGAAGAGCAACCAACAAGTATAGCACTATAAATGGCAAATAAATCTTTGAAGCATGCACATGGAATAGTGAAGAATATCTTGGTCAAAGTGAAAAAGTTCTTCCTCCCAGCAGATTTTGTAATTCTTGACTTGGAGAGGATGAAAACGCCTCTATAATCCGAGGAAGACCATTCCTAGCCACTGGGAGAGCCCTAATTGATGTTGAAGAAGGTGAAATGATACTGAGGGTGCATGAGGAGCATTTGATCTTCAAGGTTTTTAAACCCATAAATCACTTAGGTGAAGAAGAAAATTGCATGAAGACTGAGTTCATTGATCCAAGTCTCTAAGAACTCCCTGATGATGTAAAACAGAGTTTGCAGTTCAAGCCTCCTTTGGTGGGAATCAATACAATCCCCCCTGACATCAAACCTAAGTTTGGTGTTGGGTGTGCGTCATCCACCAAGGAGGAAGTTTCCAAGAAGAAAGTGCCCAGAGATGGAGAAACAAAAAGATTTCCACTGAAGGTTTCTCTCCAGGGTTGAAGGTGGTGTTGACTCGTAATCCAGTGTTTCCTTATACAGTAAATAGAATCCTCTCTCTTGAGCATATTGAGCTACTTTATGGGGACACAGGGAGAAAATTTACAGTGAAATAAGAGAGTTGAAGCACTATTATCAACCCCCACCTTAACAAGAAATCAACCATCAAGCTAGAGATGTTAAAGAAGTGCTTGTTGGGAGGCAACCCAATCTTTAATATCCTTTAATTTTATATTTATTTTGATTTTTTTATGTTATTATGGTTATTTGTAGTTCTCCTTCGTTTTACATGTGTTTTGGTTCATGCAAAGTGTTTAAAATAGGAACAGATGCTTTCAGAATGATGTATAGACCATCATAGAGGGAATACCTTTCGGGTATGCCTTGCCGCCAAACTTGGCCATTTGGCATTTGGAGCCGTGGCACGCACTCCAAAAAAGCTTCTTGCTGGAGGGTTGGAGCCAAACTTGGGCATCTGAAATTTGGCGCCGTGGCACGCACTCCAAGAAAGTTTCTTGCTGGAGGGTTGGCGCCAAACTTAAGCATATGAAGTTTGGCGCTGGAAAAAAAATTAATTTTTCTTACCCTTATATCACTCCCTTCTTCTTTTGCAATATTTTTTGTTTTTGCTCATCTGTGCGCTTTTTATGTCCTTTCCTGTTTTCAGTTTTTCTTTGCTTGGAGACAAGTAAACTTTTAAGTTTGGTATTGTAGAGCGAGCTCTCTGTTTATTTTATCATCAATGGCACCAAAGGGAGGTGAATCATCTTCACGGAGGAGCACATCCTGGAGAGAGAGATACCCACCATGATGGCTTAGGTGGTTCGGTTCCTTTTATGTTAATTTCTTGTTTTTTCTGTTTGATTTATATGTTATTTTCATGAGTCTTAGTAATTCCTAGTCTTCATAGCTTAGTTTAATTATGTTTCAATGCAAGAATGTGTCATGTATCACTATCTGAGATTGAATCCAAAAAGAAAAAAAAAGAAGTGGTGTAATGCATGAGAAATTGAGTTTATATTCAAGTGTTGTCTTAATTATTTAGATGTGGTGGTGTTTACCTGTGAGTTTGAATGCATGATAAGAACAGTGCATATTGAAATTTAATCAAAGAATGTTGAGACATGAGGGACAAGAATTTAGAAAATTATTATGAATTCTCTAATTTAAACAAGAAATTAATCTTGAAGCAAAATAAAATAAAAGAAAAAGCTTAAGGATATGAACATCAATGGCTAGGAAGGTTAAGAATGGTCAAAAGCTCAAAGAGTTGTTTTCCTAGCTATATGCTTGTGGTATGACTGTATCAAGGAACTCTTGAAATAGAGCACTTAGAGTCAAAGCCAAGTGCAATAAAGAGTATGTCAAAGGCTCTGAGCACTACTGATTGAAAAAGTTCAATAGAAAAGATCAGAACTCAAAGAGTTTCCCAGTTAAGTGCTTGTGGTATTTCTGTGCCAAGCAAAGCTTGAGACAAAACATTTAGAGTCACGGTTATGCTCAAGGTGGAAAGCACCAAAGAAAAGACAAGAACATGTTGTGTTCAAGGATTAATCCGAAGTTAAAAAGCAAGAGAATTCATAAGATAATCCAGATTCTAGTTCTGAATGACATCAACACTCCTAAGCTTCAAAGGATCGTGAGATGCCGAGACTATTCATGATCACAGTGTTGTTAACCCCACTCAGAAGATAGACAGGAGCTAAATTGAAAACTCAACTCTCATGCAAACTCACATCTCATGTTCATATTGGTTTCAGTTACTTGAGGACAAGCAACAATTCAAGTTTGGTGTTGTGATGCGTGAGCATCATTCTCATCTTTTTTTAGTGATTTGCATGCGGATTTGTTGAATTAATTTAAGATTTAGGTGTTTTAAGCCACCATGAATGCTACTTTGAGTTGTTTTGCAATTTGATTTATTACAAGTGGCATTCGGACAAGTTTGACAAAGTTCGACAAAGTTCAAAGAGAAGAAAAGCTTCAAATTCAAAGCTGCCAGGCTGGCGCCAAACTCTAGATGGCCAAGTTTGGCGCCAAAACATAGGAAGGGAAGAAGCAAACCTAAATCCCCAAAAGTCTCCAAATTTTATTTGCCCATAACTTTCAATCCGGAGCTCCGATTGATAAGTTGCTTATGGCCACACACTTTTTCTCGTCAAGCTCTTCAATTCTATCCGAACAAAGTGGTAAGAAAATTTGAATTCTGTGCTTAATTCTCCCTCTCTTGCATTTTCACAAATTTGAATTTTAGTATTGAGATATTTTGTGATTTTGGTAGTTTAGGGGTACTCTAGTGTTGAAGAATTGTTGGGTTTTACCCCAATCGTCAATGGATAAAGTAAGAAAATTCTAAACCCTTGTGGTTTGTCCAATTATGTGAACCTTAGTAATTAATTTGGTGAATTTCATAGAATTAGACTGAATTTATATTGAATTGGAGATTGAATCAGTGAATTGGAGCACTTGAAATCAGGATTTAATTAGTGACTGGTTTGACTTGGAGGCTTAAGAGAAAATAGGTTTTTAAAGTGTTTTTGGCTTAGGGAGGAATCGGCCAAGGTATAGTTTTGGTTTCTCGTAGTTAATGTTTAATGTCACGTGAAAACTTAGGCTAGAAAGCCCAAAGATAGGAATGAACTGAATGAGTTGTTGATTTGGATTGTGTATATGGTATATGAATTGTGAATGAAGACTGAGTAAGTTGTATGTGTTGTAGTATGATTTGATGATTTCAAAACAATGGTAATTGTTGATGTGATAAGGTTGGATGGGGTTTGTAAATGATGAATTATAAATTTGAATTGAACAATTAGATGTGAATGATTAAGAAAATAATGTAGGGTAATTTGGAATGTGGTGGTACGAATAAATAAGTGTATGAATCTGGTTAAAGACTATTGGGATTGTTTTGGTTTGGAATTGAGAATTTGAAAAACTAGAGATTTTTGTAAACTTTGGTAAAAGCTGATTTTTGACCAACTTCGGTAGGCTATACTCAAAATTTGTAAAACTTGTTTTGATTAAAAATTGGGTCTGTGAGTTTATAACGTTCAAAAAACAGACTAAAAACGATTTTTAACGAAAAAGTTATGCGCGTTTGAAGTTTGGTATGTAAAAATTGATTTCTGCAGACTTAACAACTTTTCTGAAAAACACAGGGCATGCATACGTGGACACATCACACATGTATGCATACGCGAGTATTTTTTCTGTTTCAACACACTCGTGTACGCATGAGTTGTATGCATACGCAAATTTGTCAAATTTTACTATCATGCATATGCATGAGACATGTGTATACGAGAATGCCCATATTTGAAAGTATGAGTACGCAGAGGTGTCTATGCATACGCGAGCCACCCCCTCTGTTTGGAGAACCCATGTACGCAGGAGGTGCTCACGTACACGAGATTTTCAAAATTTACATCTATGCGTACGCATGGGATGGTATGCATACGCATGACCACCCTATTTTGGAAAAAGTTGTATTTTGAGATTCAAACATATTCTCTAGCTTACCAAACCTCTTTAACACCTGTTTAGAGTCCATTCGCGAGTTTTTAAGCTTTGGAACAAGAGTGAACATGTTGAGCAAGTTAAAAAATTATTGAGGGAAAATTTGTGAAGTGAATAACTAAGTAATGAGGTATTGGTAAAGTTGAATGAAGAGTGAATGATAATGATGAATTTGAGATTGAATGAGATATGATTGAGGATAATGTTGGCTATGAGAATGAAAAATGATGAGAACTGATTTTAAATATGAATTTTGAATGAGTTTAAATGAGGTAGTTGAGCAATAGCAAGGATTGCGGTGTGTCCCACTTGCTCCGGGTTAGTAATTGAGATACTTAGGCAGTAGCAAGGATTGTGATTTGTTCTACTTGCTCCAGGTCAGTGATTGTGATGCCTGGGCAGTAGCAACAGTAGTGGTTTATTCCACTTGCTCTGGGTTGAGTTCTTAAACACCCGCCTGAGTAGTAGCAACAGTAGTGGTTTATTCCACTTAATTTGGGTTAAGCGAGTAGTATCAAGGGGGTTGTGGCTTAGACCCATTTACTCTGCAATGTGGTGTTTCTGTCCAAGGTTAGCTACCAAGACATGTCAAGTTTGGCTATATAACCGACAGATGATATCATCGGCCATAGGGCAGACATGCATCATATGCACTTGTATGTTTTGTTTGAGTATGCTTTATTTTGGCTTGTCTAATTATTTATCTATAATTAACTGCTACTTGTCCTATCTGCTATACTTGCTATCCATAATTGTGCTTTCCTTGATTGTATTGTATGTGTTTGATGCGTGAGCATTTTGTACCCTTTTTCATAGCATTTTCTTAGAGTTTTTAGTTATATTTTATCAAGTTTTACTAGTTTTAGTGCAAAATTCATCTTTTGGATGCTACTTTGAGTTTTTGTGTTATTTTTATGATTTTAGGTGATTTTTGGGCGAATTTGGCAGAATCTTGTTCAGAGACGAAGAAAGGATAGCAGATGTTGTCAATCCTAACCTTCATGCGTTCCAATGAGTATATTTTGAGCTATAGAGATTCAATTGATGCAGTCTTAGCGACAATAGAAAGCTTACTTTCAGAGCTTTCTAGCAATATATGATAGTCTATACTTCTCTTCCAGAATGACTGCTAAAACTGGCGTTAAACGTCCACTTTTGGCGTTTAACACCCAAGAAGAACTAACCTCACAAGTTGAACACCCAGAACTAGCATTCAATGCCAGCCAGGGAGCAGAAGACAGTGAGCTCAGCCTCTAATAGGTGTTCAACGCCCAAAACTCAAGTTGAATGCCGGGCTTGACCAAAGCACATAACCAAAGCGCGCCCAAAGTGAATTTTAGCACTCCTTAGTTTACCTAGTATTATCTTTGTAACTTTTAAATTAAAATTAACATTTTTTAAGGTTAGTATTTACTATTTAAAGAGGTGATCACTTAGGGTTATTCATATATATCGAATCACTGATGAACATTATTTTCAGATCTTATTTTTACTTTTGTAAAGCATGAGTAACTAAACCTCCTAGTTAAGGTTAGGAGCTCTGTTGATTTCTATGGATTAATACTATTACTCTTCTATTTCAATTAATGTTTGATTCTAATCTAAGGTATTGTTTTCGTTCTTAATCTTATGAATCTGGGGTGGATCGACAATATGACCCCTTATTCTACATAAGCACTTGTGATTCTCAACAGAATTATCTCGCTTGGGTTACAGCTTGAAAGCACTCCTCCTAAATCGCAATTATCTGGGATAATTAGATATGTGACATATAATCTGGTTAGTTTTGGGGTAATTGGAATTTTTGTGGCGCTAAACTAGATTTCTGAGCTTCACTCTCTGATCTTAAAGAATTGACCTTGTCTGTGGCGTTTTAGTAAGGTCAGGGGAGATTAACTCGCTAAGACATTAGGTTTTAATCACTAATGGTTTACCATGGAATGAATCACTCATTATTGGAATAGTGAGTAAGAAGGATTAATCCAGAAGGATAAACATCTCTAAGGCCTTAACTGCGTTCATATATTATCTCTTTACCGATCTTTAATTGCTTTTCTTTATTTTCTTGTTTATGTGAATTCAACAACAACAACTCTTTTTCTATTTGTCTAACTAAGTCCTACAAGAAAACTATTGCTTGCTCAATCCAACAATCCTCGTGGGATTGATCCTCACTCACCTGAGGTGTTACTTGGACGACCAAGTGCACTTGCCGGTGAAGTTGTGTGAAGTCAAATTTTGCGCACCAGTGTTTGCATCTGAGAGATCACTCATGTGGCGGAGGTGTGATGAGGGATGTTCTATACTTGGTGGTTAGGAGCTTTGAAAGATATAGAAGGTGAAGAGTTAGATTAGAGCTAAAACCCTTTAGATTGATTACCGAAATTTCTGGTTTAGCATAAACTTTAAGCTTAATCTAAGTGTCGAAATTCTAGGAGTGCCTCTTGCTTTCTCGGGACCTTATATATTATCTATGTGGGCACCTTTGCTATACTGAGAACCCGCAGTTCTCATTCCATACATATTCTGTTGTTTTCAGATGCAAGACGTGAGGCACCTCACAGAGTGTGCTAGAGACTCGGTTGCAAGCAAAGATATACTTTTGGGAGTTTCTTATTATGTATTTATTTATGTATATAAATGTATATTCTCTATCGTAGTATTAAAACTTATATTATGTCCCTCCTAAAGGTTGACTTGGAGAAATAGACTTTGTATCTTGTCTTTTAGGATATATTTTGGGTTGTATATATGTATATATATACTCTAGTCAGCCTTTACTTCGCAGGTCGGGTCTGGAGCTCTTTATAGGTATCTTTTGAAATTCTAATATTACATGTACCTTATCCTATCCGTTTGCGATTATCTATACCTTCCACGATTCACTAGATTGAGTGTGATGCATTTTCTGTTTACTTTTGGTTATCTCTTCTTCAAGACTCCTAGTTTATTTTTTTTCCTTTCAATTATATCTATATATGTATCTTCTTTTTAGAGGTCGTAATACCTCACCACCTCTGATTTACAACTTAAGCATAAAACTTTGCATAGTAGGGTGTTACAGGTTTAGCCTCCTTAAAATTTTTAGAGTAATACCCCAAATAGGTCCCCAAGGAATTCACGGTCGGACAGATTCATCCCCAACAAAATTTAACTAAAATTTTGATCCTGACGTTTTTAGTTATACACCAGATACGTCTCCATGGCAGTTTGACCCGGCCAAGATGTCCTACATGGAGGTCAACGGAATGACGTGTCAGGTTAACTACGATGTGTCACCTCCAGGACAATTTGATCCCTATCCAAGCTGGACAAAATGACGTCGTATTGGATCATGAGGCGAACGACATCGTTTCATGGAGGACAAATTCGTCCCCACCATGGAAGGTAGAGTTGCGAAATAGCAACGTTTTAAATGGGGGACCTATTTGTCTGATAACCTAATGTTTAGGGACCTATCTAACCTATAATTGGTGACATTACCCTCAAATATATTCATTGTCTTTTTTTGGTTTCATTAAAAACACAAGCTGATGTATTTGGACCTAATAGCTTGCAAAATTCTAATCCTGCCTCTCATGACACTCAAATTGAAGATTCTCGTTCACATGTTATAAAAAAATGTCTCAGGCAATCCCAAAGTATGCTAATTTTGAATGACTTAATGCGTATGTTGAAATCTGTATGAAACATCTTCATAATAATTTTGTTAATTCCAGTCTCAGCAACCTTTTAGACGTCCAAAGCAAACAGGGCTCAAGGCTCAAAAGAGTGTTAATGCTGAGACCATGGCAGCTACAACCAGTGGCACAGCATCTAGATTGTTCAAATTTATTCCAACACCGAGATTGAAGTAGTCTATGAAGAAATGATGCTTTTAAGGATTCCAATACCATATTTTGTTACATTGGAGGAAATAGACTTTTTGTTGTTTGGGTTGGTTTGGTTTAGTCTAACAATTTGAGACATTTCAATCTAACAATTTGATAATCAACACAGATTAAAACTTGCCTAAACAGTCACTACATACATACAAAACACAACTACAACTACCAATGCCCCCAATTATTATACCATTAAACAAAGCAAAAATAATATGCTTTTTCACAACTTGGCTATCCTCATTCTTTTTCAACAACAGATCCTCCAACTGCTTCACTCTCTCCTCCAAGCCATCGTTCAACATATGCATTAAGTCATTCAAAATTAGCATACCTTGAAATTGCTTGAGATACTTTTTGTGACATGTGAAGGAGAATCTTCAATTTTAATGTCATGAGAGGGAGGATTAGAATTTTGCAAGCTACCAGGTCCAGATACATCAGCCTGTGTTTTCAATGAAACCAAAAATAGGCAATGAATATATTTGAAGGTAATATCACCAATTATAAGTCAGATAGGTCCCCAAACATTAGGTTATCAAACAAATAGGTCCCTATAGAAGCATAATCATCAGGCAAATAGGTTCTCCATTTAAAACGTTGTCGTTTTGCAACTCTACCTTCCATGGTGGGGACGAATTTGTCCTCCACAAAACGACATCGTTCGCCTCATGATCCAAGACGACGTCGTTTTGTCCAGCTTGGATGGGGACTAAATTGTCCTGGAGGTAGGGGTGGCAAACAGGTCTAAACCCGCCGGGCCGGCCTGCGTAACCTGCCAAAAAAGGCGGGTTGGACTGAAAAATTGGAACCGCCAAATAGCAAAAGCCCGCTTAACCCGCACCGCTTAAACCACGGGCTTTGGCGGGCTTTAGCGGGGCGGGGCAGGCTTTCCCGCCGGGCTTAGTATTTTTTAGCAAGGGGGTATTTTTACAATTTTTTACCGAAACCCAACTTCTCCCAACCCAACTTACAAGAGAATGAAGATGAAAATTGAGTGTTTTGGATTATGTTTATTTTGTTTTAGAGATAATATTTATAATTATGTTTTGGATTATGTTTATTTTGCTTTGGGAACAATATGTATTATTATGTTTTGGATGAAAACTTGGTTTATAATTATGTTTATTAGATATTTATAATTACAAAGATTTTAATGTTTGTGAATATAAAAATTATAATTTGTTTATACTTTTAGAAATTAAAATAGTTAAAAGTAAAAAATAAAAGAAATTTTTTATGCCTTTATATATATATATATATATATATATATATATATATATATATATATATATATTATTTAATAATTAAAAGTAAAAAAAAGAGGATATTTGGCGAGCTTGGCCAGCCGGCCCGCCAGCCTGCCGTTAGGCGAGGCGGGTTGGGATTTTGGGACCGCCTCACTAGGCAGGGCGGGGCGGGGCGGGCTTCCCCGCTTGTCACCCCTACCTGGAGGTGACACGTCGCAATTAACCTGATACATCAGTCGTTAACCTTCACGTAGGACGTCATGACCGGGTCAAACTGCCATGGAGACGTATCTGGTGTATAACCAAAAATGTCAAGTAGTCTTAGACCTCAAGTAAACTTCGACACAAAGCATAAGATAAGTTGACAACCAAAACTAATTTAGTCTTATTTTCTCCACTATGTTGTGTTTCATTTGCATATTATCTTCAATTTTAACTGTTGAATTCTGTTTTACATCAACTATTTGTGGCACAACAAAATATCCCTCGAAATTTTGGATGGCTTCGAATTTGATGAAGTAGCATTAAAAATTTTCGAACCATCTCTAAGCTCAATCCAAAAGAGAATTTGAGTTTATCTTCATCTTCTTTATCGACTTTCACAAGTGCATCTTTTACCTTGACTTTTTGTCGACTACTCTTTTTCTCTTTTGCAATGCACCTAAAGCATATAGTCATATTCATTTTCGACTTTTTTTGTCGAATCAAAAAGTTCAACAAAACTTCACCAACCTTTAGGATATATAAGTATTACTTTAAGCATGCTAGTGTCAAACTTAATTTCTTGTCTCACCATTATATTGACAACAAAAACAATTCCCCCAAATTTAGCAAAGTTTAAGGTTAACTCGAAAGGTTTTGTGCCAACCTTCAAATCTACTGTCTTAATACATCATTTTTTACCTTCAAGTCGGAATATATCACAACTAACAAAGGCTATCATTTCTTCTTCAAAAAAATTCTCATCTTCTTGCTCATTTTCTTTTTGAAGTATTTCAATCTATCAGCCTTTGTCTGCCAATTGCTCGGTTAGAAAAATGAGATATAGAATATAATTGGTGAATTAACTTTATGTTAAAACCTGTCTTATTTAACATATGTTTGGTATATAGCTTGTATAATATTCTGCTTATCAATTTGGGCAATGTTATATTGGTCAAATTGATTTTGTCGAACACTATTCACTACATCATCAAGGTTTTACCCCTTGTTAACTATTACAGATGACTAATGACCTTCCAAGTAAGGTTAGTGACCTCCCAGTAAATTTGGCATCTTATAATTATCGTATATTGTCCTAGTCAATTCATTCATTTGTGTCACTGCTAATTGTTCAAACTTAGAATATTATTTTGTATCAAAGAGTTTAAGACAGTTTTCATTTACTGAGTCAACATATTGACTAAATCGTGATGACTTTTTTGTTATTTATTATCTAAAAAATGCTAAAAAAATCTATAATGTTAGGAAGAGTTGTCCTCAATATTGGTATTTTTCTCGACCTTTTTAAGAATACTAGTCCCTTATGCATTATCTTAGGTGTTGAAGGCACAACTGGAGTTAAACAAGATACCTCCATTTGTGTCAATTGCTGAGTCGACAAATCAATCTGAGTTGATACTCCCCTATATATGATTGTATCGGTGTTGACAAAATACCTTGTTGAGATAGTTGTGATATCATGGATCCTGATATCATCAAACCTAAATAGGGAGGATCGGCCATTAAATATTGAGGTAACCTATGCATAGGCTAAGTAGTTAGAATTAATATCAGGAGAAGCCACTAAAGCCACATTTGTGTTGTTTATATGTCTAATCAGGCTTCTAATAGAAGTCTCAGGCACTTGTATCAGTTCATTGACTTTTGGCTTTAGAGATAGTATTATCTCTTCAAAGTCGTGGTCTGACCCTTTTGTTAAAGAGGACGATTGAGATTACTTAGAAATAGATGTGTATGAACCACTATAGAGTATAACTTTACCACTTTACAAATGCCTACACAATAACCATTTTAGGCATCCAATCTTACTCAAGGTTTCACTAGACGTGCCAATTTGTTTTACTTAGATTTTGGTTTTTTGACTTTGATAGGAGGTATCAACCAAGCTTATATCAATGATTTCAATTCGAGGAGTAGATATAACTCTTTTTTGTGGTGTTGCTTTTAAAATTTACAGATTGTATCGAATAGAAGTATAAAACATAATCATCAAAGAAAGCAAAAAATAAAAAAGATCATGGGTAAAAAATAAAGAATTGCAAAATTACAAAATATAGATTATAATATATAATAAATTGACAAGTGTTTGAGCGAAAATAATCGAATTTAAATTACAAAAAAAAAGATAAAATTGAAATGGCTTAAAAAAAATAGAATCTTCCGATTCTTATATTGATTTATGACTCATATTTTTGTATGTCAGTGTGACTAAATTTTTTAAATAAGTGTGTAAATGAATAGAAAATCTCCTAAATTAGTAAAATAAATTTTATTTATAAAAAAAATTCTTAACTAATTAGTATAATCTTAGATTTCAAACAAATTTATATTCAAACAGTTTTGATCCTTAAATAAACTTAAATTTTAAGTAATCTCGAACTTTAAATAAATTTTGTCACAAAATATTAAGATAATTTGACTAAAAAGGCTAACTAATTATTATTTCTCTATTATGATGTGTTTCATTCGCATATTATATTCTATTATTAATTCTTTCTAACATGATCATTTGTCTCAAATTTGTTGCCTATCACAAGTATTAATATATATATTGATTGGGCTTCTATGTATAGACTATAGAGTGCTTAAGAAAACAAATGCAACATAACTAAGCTAAGGCATCCACCAGGATTTCAGGAAATTAATAGTAAAGTGCATCCAATATACTTTGAAGTGCTTAATTTGAATAATGGATTAAATTCTATATAAAGAACTGAAAAAGTGGACCGAGAGCTTCCAATTGAACTTTAATTTACTTTGGCTAGCTAGCTTTTTCAGCCTATTCACATTAAATTATTAGAACGAGATCTCTTGGAAACTCTAGTATATAAAATAATTTCAACACATTCTAGAAGGAAGAGGATGAGGCTAAGTAAAGTCATATGGAATTTAATTTATTCTTTGTTAAACTTTATACATATTTTTCACTTTCCGTTTCTGTGCACACAAGCTAAGCTAAACTTCACTTGTACCCCAAAAAGCAGCTAAGGATGACCATGGCCTAAACACTGTGCAAAGAAAAAAAGGGAAAAGAAAAAACTTGTGAAAAAGAATTTAATTTCGGGACTTTGTTAAGGCAGCTAAGGAATTTCATTTGCCATCCTTTACGGAAAGAAAATTGCAATTATTAACCTTAAGATTACGACTATATATAGCATTACCACCATGATGGATTTGATCGAGTTTAATTATTTCAAAAGAAGGACAAATTAAGTCTCATAAGGAGGATCGGGAGGATTTACAAATGTCAAATTTTGGTATACTTTATTTTAAAAAGTGTTTATACTTTTCAAAAAGTATAAATAAAAAATTATATGGTTGTGCTTGTAGTCTTAAAAAATTAAAAATATTTTTAAAAATATTTAAGGAGATATTTTTAAAATTAATTTATATTTATTAAAATTAAAAAATTTAATATAATTTTATGAGAAATATTAAAAAGTCATTAAAATTTATTATTTTTTATCATCAATTAATTATCAATGTTTGTAGACTAAAATATGTTATTAGATGATTAAACTAACTGAATTAGATTGAGGGTCAAAAAGAATAAATTCTAATGACTCTCTAGTAATTTTTTTAATTTTATCTATTAATAAATATCTAAATTTATCTTTATATTAATATTTATTATGATTTTTATATATTTTAAAAATTATTTTATTAAAAATAATTGTTATTATTTTTATTTATTAAAAATTATTTTTAATTTAATCTATCAAATACAACTACAATAATATTTAAAAAATTATCTTCCAAAAGTCAATTATAATAAGTTAACTTTAATTAGTGAATTAGATTCAAGTTCCTGAAATTTCCAAAACATTTCAAATAATATTAAAGTATTAATTATCCACTTCAACTTGGTTTATGTTGACAGTGAGATTGTGAGAGAAAAAAAAGGATTCTAATTTAATCAGTAGTTATCAAGAAACACACACACACACACACATATATATATATATATATATAGAAACTCCTATAGCCTATAGTCGTCAAAATTTTGGTGCGGAGAACAATTTTATCAAACCTCAAGGAGAAATACTTCAATTTTAGTCGAGAAATTTAAGTAGCTTCTAACCATTGATTAGGAGTATTATATGTAGAGGTGTGTCAATTGGTTTGGTATGGTCATATAAAAGACTGATACGGATGTCAACTCATCAGTTAGCCACACAAGTATATTTAAAGGATTCATTAATTAATGAAAAATTCTTAGGACCTAGTTAATAATTTTTAATATTTTTTATTATTACTTAACTAATATAAATATTAAATTATTTTTAATAAATAAATTTTATTAATTTATATGTATAAATTTTAAAAAAATATGACTATAAATTATATTGATTTATATATTAAAATTTTAACAAATTATATATTTTTTGTATATAAAATTTTTATAACTATAAATATAATATAAATTATTATTGATTAATTATTGACTAAAAATAATAATATTTAATATTAACTACATAGCATCACTCTTAATTAATTAATGACTTCGTCTACATAAGTACACACACCCCCTCCATTCTTGTGTATTGGTTTAGTTTCCACAAGAATGATATTCCTCTTGCTGCCTCTCAACAAGGGTATATATGACTCTGAGTGTCTACATTATTATCATTTTAATTAAAATAAATATAAATATAAAAAAAAAAGTCCGATGAGGGACTGCTGGTCGTATATATAGAGCAGTAGCAGTCGTTATACATTGAAATAATGAATGCGGTAGAAGATAGGCACCATGTTTCTCTTATGATTGTATTGAAAGGGATCGGAAGGTGACTGTGGATCATGTCTTTCGAGTGGTGATCGATGAACCTGGTTTTAATTGGGGAGTTATCTTTAATCATGTGTATAAATCTATATGTGTTATCCATGGCCATTGCTTAGCTTCTTCTCCTTTTAATTTAATTTGCAACGACTAGTTACCTCCTTTCATACTCTGTATATGTTTGTGTACCTCTTTTTAATTATAATCCAAGTCAATTTTTGAAGCTAAGATATAAAATCATAACATTTATTCCGCGTAAAAATAACTTATATAGCAAAAAATAATAAGATTATTTAAATTAATTCCAACGGGACAAAAATGTGTGTAATTTTAATGTTCAACGTGTTGACGTAGGATGTTTACCACGTGGACTGGAAGTAGATATTATAGATATGTTTATGTATTATTGTTATCAAAAGAAAATGAAGGGCAAAGATGAGATTACGCGGTTGAGATGCATTAATTATATTATTGAATAAGCTAGTCTCCACGGCAAATTCTAATTACACTAGACTACTAGGGAGCGGCCCATCCAATTATTGAAGGATGCCATGAAAAATGGGGCATGAGCTTATATTTTGGTACATGAATATATCAGTTCCTATCAAAGAGACGTCCCAGTAAACTCCAACCCCAATTTCCATGTAATGCACCATGAACATTATACTCCAATTAATTTGGTTTTGGTTTTGGTTTTGTTTATAGTAATTCTCAGCTAGTAGCTAGTTAGTTGGATACAATTTGGTCAACATCCATGGGAATAGTTACGCCTTAGACAATTGATTAATCAAATAGCTAAAAAGTTAATGATTAGTAAAAAAGTAAAGTATTTATTTTTGAAAAATTTTAGAAGTTAACATTTTACGACTACCATTTAATATAAAAAAATATTTAATATTTTTTAAAATAAAAATATCCAAAACTCAATAAAAAATATTTAAAATTTAACTCAACAATACCTCATTTTTAGTAGATTTTATATTAGGTCTATAGTACTCGGTTATAATATTAATTAAAATTTGTTATTATAATATTAGTTTTTTAGTATTACTTTTTATTTTTTATATCAAAAAACATATAAAAAAAATACCAATATCATTTTACTTCTATATTTACTTAAGAACCTCTAAAAATATTTTAAAAAAATTAAGAGTCAATAATTTTAATTTATATTAATTAATATTTTTAACAAATAATTTAATATCTTTAATCTAACCAATTAATATTATATTTTTAGTCAATATTTTTAAATATTATTCGTTACCGTAAGACAAAAATAATAAATGCTAATCCTAAAACATTACTTAATGTTTAATTGCATTTGTCAGTCATATAAAGTTTTATTAATTATACCAGAGTTTAAGCCCCTTATTATTAATTATTAATTATTATATTATATTCAATTGCATGGTACAGGTACCCCTTTAAATAGCTAGGAAGCCCTTTGATGCCATCGTAGACCAAAACACTCGTACATTCCAACCTAACCCAATCCCTTTTTTCTCTCTCTCTCTCTAACACACACACACAAAGAAAGAAGAAAAAAAAGAATAGGCAATGGAAATAGAGGGAAGCCAAGCGGTGGTGGCAAACAAGGTATGGAACATAGTAAGAGTATTATTCTTCATGTTGAGAAAGGGAATAGCGAAGAGCAAACTGGTCATGGAGTTCCATTCCATTCTGAAACGAGGCAAACTCGCCGGTAAGGCTTTGCTCAACACCCTCATCTTCAACCACCATCACCACCACCTCACGTGCCGCTCACACGACACACACCTCTCCTTCATCTCTCCCCGCCTCACCACCGACTACGAGTTCAGCTGCAGCAACAGCCCCGCCGTCAAAGTCAACCGTTTACGCTCCACCATCAAACGCACCAAACACCACTCCAAATACGACGACGTTTCAACCCTCACCGCCGTTCAGAAAGTCCTTGAAATGTTGAATAACACTGATCAAAACAAGGTTGACGCTTCGCCTCTCGTCACATTGTCAGGGTTCGGTAAGAGCCCTATTGGGAAACAGTTGAGGGTTACCGATTCACCCTTCCCTCTCAAGGACGAAGGTGATAACGGCCAAGTTGACATGGCTGCCGAGGAATTCATCAGGAGGTTTTACAAGGAACTCAACATGCAGAAAAAACTCGCTCTTGAGTCTCCTAATTACCATAACTACTACTCTACTTGGGACAGATAGTAAGATGATCAATGAAAACACCACTACTTCACCTTCTTTCTACCTTTAATAATTTGTCCATGTAAATCTCAGCGTATATAAGTCACAAGCATCGGCACCTACCTTCCTTCCACCTATTTTTAGCTGCTATAAATGTCGATCATCATCGTCAAAGTAATTACTTGGTCAAATTGATCATTAGCACGTGGCATCATACTCATCATTACTGGCACAACCGGATGATGATGACTATAATCGCGTGATGAATTTTGGTATTGCTTTGACGACGTTTAATTTAATTAATTTGGTGGTCCATCTCTAGCAGTTTCTTTTTCTCTCTGGATCGGATAATGGATCAAGGCCAGGTTCTTGGGAAGGTGCTGCAATTCTGCATGATGATGATGCTTAATTAATTTCTTATTCTCTGCTTTTGATTATAATCTTGTTTCGGTTCACTACACCCTGATTTGGTGTTTTTGGACTGTTTATTATCTTTTCATACCTGTATTATCACATATCATTGGAGTTTAATTGTTAAGTTGGTTGATGAAATAAAAGCAAAAGATCGAAAAATATAAATGAAAAAAAAAAAGAAGCAGGTCTACATGTATATTGTTTGTGCCTGTCTTGCTGATGTGGTTAAGAATTTTACTCTCCATTCCCAATAAAGGATGCCACCTACTATTATGACTTTTTCAAAATAAAGTGGGAGATATAAAAGCAAGAGCGTTATGTTCGTAGTGGTTGTATGTTTGTAAGAAAATAAATGACCAGCTTTCCAAGGTTGGTGAGTTGTAAAATTCTGCTTTATTAATGACTTCCCTTTATGTGCGTTTTCTTTCATTCATACTCATGTCTTTCTGCACAACGGGTACAGTGTTCCACTATGGTAGTAATTGTATATATATGGTTCATTCTTCATTTCGCAAAACCTCTAATTAATCTCAACCAGCCATGGAAGTACAATACTATAGTAATGGTTGAAAACAGGTATATACCAGTAAGGTTGAGTCAAGTTCAGCCATTAATAACGGGTAATGAAATAATATGCCGATCGAATTAATACACTATAATAATTGATCATAAAACGATATTACCGACGTCTTGTCACGAAAACGATATTAGTAATGAAAATTCAAAAGTAATAATAAAGATTGTAATATCGGTGGTGGAGCTTGTATTGAATGTATGAATACAGAAACCAAATATTTCGAGGAGAAATAGTAGAAAGATGGTGTGAGATGTTGACTAAAGAGAACCACTCCTCAAGAGTCAATTAGACAACTGTAAATACCTAATACTTTTCTCGCTTTAGTGTCCCTTAATAATAACTTAATCAGAATATCATTTGTACGCTAAAATTACTCTCTCTCTCTCTCTCTCTCTCTCTCTCTCTCTCTCTCTATATATATATATATATATATATATATATATATATATATAATTTTATTTATAAATAATTAAAGACATATATTATAACTTGAATATAAATACATACGTACTAGATCCACGTAATACATGTCCACAAATTTAATATTATAAATTTTTGTATATAATTTTTTAGATAATTAAAATGAAAATAGAAAAATTTTTGGTCTTATAATAAATTCTAAAATAATATATATAAAAATCATAAAATAAAAAATTATATCATAATAATTTTGTAATATAATACAATGATATATATAATATAATAAAACTTAAAATATTTGCTTAAGTTAAATTTTTTAATAAAGTATAAAAAGAGAATCAATTTCTTTCTATTTGATTTTGATAAATAATTTAGATTTATTTTTAACAAAAAAAGATGAACATATAAATACAAAAGTAATATATTGACGCTCAAATAAAATGACTCATTTAAATTCTACTTCACTAAAAATATTTTTTATTGTCAAATAAAATTTTATAATCATTTGTATAATTTAAAGAAAATAAAATTATGCAAATTAAAAAAAATCCAAGGAATAATATAATATATAGATTATTTGAAAATTTTATTAAAAGAATATAATATATAAATTATTTGATCTATAATATAAATATATATAAATAGAATAATATTTTAATAAACAGAACTAATGATAATTTTTTCTTAAAAAATAACTTAATAATGATATTAAATTCACTATTTGAAAGATGATGTTAATGGAGGTTATTTATTATTAATATTAGGTAGAAGATAATACTAGTGGATGCGATTGAATTAAGAGCGATAATTAAAAAAAATTTAAAAATTGTAAAAATTATAAGTTAAAAAAATTTACGTGACAATAAAATAATAATAAAATATTAATTATTAGTTGTGGTAAAATTTGTGTATTAATTTTTATACAGATAAAATAGGTAGAAAAACAGAGAAGCACTTAACCTATCGTATTACCGAATTCAAGAATAACTTACATGTTACAATTCTATTTTGACGCTCCAACTAGCTAGTATAGTATTGTTGTATTGTTCTACACATTTAAGTTTTGATTTGAAACATACATCACAGTCTGTATTCCTTTTCGTTATTAATTTTATATTACAATAATGTAATGTTCCAAAAACAGAAAATAATATCTTGCATTGTAAGACTTATTACTCATGCCTTATTTTTTGAAAGAAAATAATCATAAAAAATTAAAACTAGTTGGATCTTACTATAAAGATATTATTTTGTTGTCTATAATTAATTATTTTTAAAAATAAAATCGAATTTTTGCTTTCTTATAAAATCTCTTATCCTAAAAATTTAAAATGTAGAAAGAAATAACATAAATAGTTATATCTATAATATATTAAAAACAAAAATAAAAGAAATTAAAAATATTTTTTTATAACCAATTTGAATTAACTTTTTCTTTTTTTTAAATGATTTCTTTCTACTTATCTTTTCTTTTACCTACACGTACCTGATTTCAATTCCAAACAAATATTACTCATCCAGTCATTTGTTTTTCATGGCTTATGCCTTATAATAAAACCACTATTGATTTTAACAGCAACAATACTAAATATTATGGTTGTTTAAGTCAACCCATCTAACTTCCGTCACCATCAACGTCTATTTCCAAGCTTCGTGACCATAAAAAACGTGTTTTCACACTGAAAAAGAAAAGTTAAAGAAGGTAAAGAACAAAGATGGCCAAAAAAAAAAAAAAACTGAAAAATAAGAAAACAATGGAAGAAACCGAATTAAGTTGGAAATCGTATCGGAGAAAAGTTTTGGATATTCTATTCTACTTTTGGATTTTTTTAGTGGATTTTTTATATTTTATTTGTTACATGTGGTATCAAATGTTTATTTAGATGTTAATGTGAGTTAAACGTAAAAAAAAATGATATTAACTCATAATTAGTTGGTTCTTTAATTGGACTTTAAATTAAAATATATGGCCGAAAGTAAACCAAAATCACTGCCAATTGATTGGAAAATAAACGAACGTATAGATGTAGTACGTATAGATCAATACCATTGGTTTCAAATCATATATATATATTATGTACATTGACAATTCCATTATCAGCAATTATTGATAAGCTTTTGAGTTTAATTGTGTTTATAGCTAGACATATAGAATCTTGAGTTTTTAAAGTCACAAGCTTTTACTTTATTGAACCTAATATTATTGTATATATGTAGGGAAAATGGGGGCTTAGCTTTATAAGCGCATTCTTAGCAAACTTAGAAAAGAGTATCCATTTGGATAAGGAAGCCAGATTAGAATGCATTACTACATCTGATTGTGCCAGAACCAGAAGTACTATAGTGCCTAGTGCGTGTAGGTTTAGGTGTGGGGACACGAGTGATATTTATGAGAACTTTAATTGGTGCATGTATTAGTTTGTCTAATTCTTCCCTAAAGCAGTAGCAATGATATCAAAAGTGGAGCCATTTCTTTTTTGCTTTCTCAAAGATGAAAATAAAGGCCATGTTGCTTTGGGCTTTGGGTTATAGCAACGAGGCCAAGGCGTAGAATTGTTGCTTAGTTACATAGGTAATAATGAGATAAAAAGTCGCTTTGAAGTTACGGTGCATGCATATCCAATATTTTTGCATGGGAAAAAACACTTGGAAAGCTCAAATATCTTCTTTATTTGAAAGAGAAGGAAGAAAAAAAAAAAAGACTTATTGATCGGATATAATAAGGTTTTGATAAAATTTTTTGAAGATGTATTTATATTTTTTTAAAAGTATAAATTTTTTATTTTATGTTTGATAAATTAAAAAAATTATGTGTTTGTAATTATAATTTTTAAAAAATAAGAGTATTTTTGAAAGTACTTAAAGTAGAATTTTTTAAATGACTTATATTTATTAAAACTAAAAAGTTTAATATAACTTCATACCTGAATTAATTTTTAAATTTAGTTTTTATACTAGTATTTTTATCCTTAATAATATTACGGAAATATAAATTTTTTAAAATTACGGTTTACTTTGTTCTGACAGTATAGATTATGCATGACACAAAAGATTTATAAAATCAAACTACTTTTACAAAAAAAAATCGTAGGTTAACAAAAGTCTCTAACTAAGAAGATCAAGGTATCTGTAGATAAAAAATTGAATAATAAGATTTTTAGTTATTATTTTTATATGAAAAAAGTCTAATTTTTTATTAATAATTAATTTTAATATTCGTTATCTAAAATTTAAAACAATTTAACTTGTATACTTTTATATTTAATTAGGTGTTAATTGTTAAGTCTGTTGCATAAATAAAAATAATTAATTTTTATATTTGTTATTTAAAAATAATATTTTTCTCTCTATGTATATAAAAATATAATTAGATATTAGCATAAAAAATTATACTGATAATTATAAAATTAACTCAAAATTAATTTTTTTAAAACAATTGAATCTTGATTCTAACTTTTAATTATAATATTAATATTCTCTCTAAATTATATGTAATAAATATTTGAAAGAAGAGAAATAAAAATATAGATTAGAAAGATAAACGGTGAAAATTTAAACAAAATAAAAAAACTAAAAAACTATGTATATAATAACAATAATAATATTTTTTATTTAAGTTATATTATTTTGTTATTTTTATTTTCTGTAGAAGAGAAAGATAAAAAAATAGAGAATAAAAGAAAAGAGAGAGAAAGATAAATATGAAGAATGAGAGTGAGAGTGAGAGTTTGTTAATTTTAGAAGAAAAAATGTTATTTTAATTGTAAAAAATATCGGATGACATATTTTGATTTGTCAAATTGCTCATATAAAATATAAATTATATATGGATAAAAATAGTAGAGAAAAATAGAAAAATAGAGAGAGGTAGATGAGAGAATTTAGGAAGGGAGTTTATTAATTTTGAAAAAAAATAATGTCTCTCAATTTTAATAAGAGAGTGTCATGTATGACACATTTGATTATTAAATTAGATAGTAATATATGATACATAATATAGGTATATTTCAATTTCAATTTTAATTTTAATGCAATTAAAGAATGTCATGTTGCACGTTTTGATTGTCAAATTAGTAATTAGTCATTAATATTGATAATGATATATAAAATAGATAGATTGGTTGAAAGAATGAGAGAAATAGAGAAAGAAAGAGGGAGGATGAGAGAACTCTTTAATTTTGGAGAGAAATATTTGATTTCAATTGCAATGAGGGAGTGACATGTGGCACATTTTGGTTGTAAAATTAGTAAGGAGTGGGGAAGAATTCTTTAATTTTGGAGGAAAATATTTAATTTCAATTACAATGAGAGAGTGACATGTGACACATTTTGGTTGTAAAATTAGTAAGGAGGAGAGGAGAATTCTTTAATTTTGGAGGGAAATATTTAATTCTAATTGCAATGAGAAAGTGACATGTGGCACATTTTGATTGTAAAATTAGAGATATATAATATATTTATGTCTATTATGATACTTTTAAATTTTAAAAATTATTTTATCAAATGTATTTGTTGTTATTTGTGCTTGTTGAAAGTTATTTTTAATTTGATTTACCAAACATAGATACTATAACTTCTAAAAAATGATCTTTTAAAAGTTAACTTTTATAAGCTATTTTTGAAAAGTAAAACCTTTACCAAACCAAGCCTAAGTTTATCCAAAACCAACTTAAGTTGGTCTAGTGGTAATTGGTTAATTCACTAGTCTGTTTAAACAAATATTAGAGTTTTGAATCCCACCTTATCCATGTAACAACTCATTAGCTAGTATCCTTAAATAGAGCTCAAATCTGCGACGGATTAGTTTTTTGTCTGCTGGGATAAAGAATACTGTGAAAAAAACAAAAAAAAAAGTTATCCAATGAATAAACTACAAAATAGTATTAAAAAATTTACATCACTGACAAAAATAATCTTATCAAAAGAAACGAATGAAAAATAATTCTCAAAAAAATAAAAAATGTGACAAAATAGCTAGATGTTGAATATGTATTCTAAAAAGAAATTAGAGATAAGATTTTGAAGCAATTTTTTTTACAAGAATTATTAGAAAAATAAGATTTTTTATCCATAAAATTTGATAATTTTATGTTAAGTAAATTTTTTTAAAAAAATTACCGAAAATGACCAAGTTTTTTTGGAGAAATATAAAAATTCTAAAGAACAAATTTGATTTTTGTGTGTAACTTCTAAATAATTATTCAAATGTCATAAAAATTTGGATCAAATTGATAAGTCACTTGAAATATAAATTTTTTTTTGTCACTTTATAAATAATATAATATTTGTTGGTCATGTTTGTTACATTTTCAAAACATTCAGATGCTTATTTGTCGTGTGCATTTTAAAAGTTATTCTTTTTCAGCTATTTTGGTAGTTTACCCTTTATCCAACTGATAACACATGATTTAAATATGAAATTATTAAGGCTATTCCTTCCTATCGCTCTCATATAGCGAAAAAAATGTGATTAAATGTTCAAAAATAATATGTGCGTACTAAAATTAACTACCAAATTAGTCAATACATATTTGTGTGTATATATATATATATATATCATCTAACTCATTTTCAATATGTATTTTATATTTTTAATTTGTATTCTATACGAGTGAATTATTTAATGGCTGATTTTTTGTGTATACCTAGCATGATTGTTAATTATTATAGATAGATATTGTTATGAGGTGATACCTGAAACCAAGATGATATGGACCCAGACGTGAGGTCCAGACTCTCGGATGAAGGGTTCTAACTTGTTTATCGGAGCGATGAATCTATCTGACATCCTTTTTTGGATGATGGTGAGGTACTTGCAAGAGACTCTAATGTTTAAGTTAGCAAGAATTTTAGGTATATTTAAGTGAATTGGGATTGAAAAATACCTAAATTTGATCGGGTACTTATAGGAGGTGATGACTTGGTCATCACTTTTGAATTTCTCGACTAGTAATAGTGGTTAGTTTCTTCCTTAATATTTGGAAAGTTACCCATGTTAAGATAGAGGATGAATTGTTGATGGTATCTGAAGTAGTAGAAGACAAGGTCTTACTTGCCATGTCTGAGTAGGTCGAGTAGTTTAACCCATGTAATTTTGAAACAGATCTTTTTGGATATGGACAACCTTGAGATCCATTTAGGATGGACCAGCCCTTTCGAGCTATGGCTTTAGTTACTAAGCCATTGTATGAATAGTATCCCTACTCATGATTGAGTTTAGCAAACTTAGGCACCGACCAAAGGAGTTCACCGAGCTATAGCTTTCATTTTATTGGAGAAGTTGGATAGAATAATTTTTTTATGTTGAAGAAGTTGGTTCTTTCGATGTGATTCAAAGGAATATAGTCGATCAACTCGACGAGCATTTTTGAACCGTCGCTTTATCTTTCTATAACTATTTGCATACCTTTTTAGTTTTCTTGATAATCGTGCATAACATTAAAAACATAATAAAATTATCTTTTTTCCCTTGCTTACACATATATTTGGCTTTTGTCTTCTCTTTTCAACTTTTCATTTCCTTTGTTATGAAAATTTTCTCCCTTTTTCAATTAAAACTCTTCTTCTTCTTCTCCATATTGTGTCTATCACACCTTGCCATCTTCGCCTCCAAATTTCCTTCTTCCGTTACTTTTATTGGTGCTTCTAAAGTTTTCAAACGTACTTACTGTTTCTTTGCTACTTATAATTTAAGGTTGGTTTTTTCTTCCTTCTCTTTACCATTCTGAGCATTCCTTTATTCTTGTTTTTATGATTTTTTTTGCATGCTCGTAATCATTGAAAATTTTTTCTTATAAAGATTGTTTTCTGGTTTGCTTTTGGTTTCTAAGAAATGCTCTTGAGAGGGTTATTTTCTGGAGAAATTTATGGTGGATGATATCTAAGAAGTGATGCCTTTTGCTTGAATCTTTGTTACTATGTATATTGGGCATTTCTTGCCCCTGAGTGGTGCTGTTATCATTTCTGATGAGAGCGCCACTAGTAATTTTGTGTTTCTGGCCACTTTCTTGGCCTCTGGTATCATAAAAAAATGATGAAGATTTTTTGATTCATTTGTTGGAGACAATACCGATTTGTTTTATGTTGTAACCGAATTCTTTAATTTCACATATGTAGTTATTTTTCTTTTGTAGGTATACTGACTTCTGTCTTATTTTGTAGTAAACATAGTGCCTAGTAGAATTTTTAAGGATTTGTACTAGGTAAATAGCATTGTATTAGGAGTTGTTTCTGTAATGGATGGAAAAATTTTAGAGATGTTTTGACTTGTTCATCCTATCTATATGAATAGAGAGGATGAGAAAAATTGTGTTAGTTGCCTATGATCCTAAAGAGAGAATTTATTATTCTCCCCTTAATAAATTGGACCTACACTTTATCTTTATGTACGAATGCCTTTTCCTTAGAATTAGTGTAACAAAATTTTTTACCGACTTCGAGCAAGATGTTCTATTAACTTGCCGAGTCGCTCCTACTCAAATTCACCCGAACTCTTGGAGGTTTCATGAAAATCCACCAACTTGTTAGTGGTACACTTAATCTCCCTCTTTCTCTTAAGATTTTCTTCTATTTCTTTCATTTGACAAAATCTTTTAGCTCTAAGAAACAACAATGAACTTCTCTTTGAGTTGTTCAGGGTAGGAAGCTGTTTTCCAGTTTTGAGTAGTCTTTTCATGACTTCAAAAATTATTACTTTTAGTTCCAACTTCGAGAGGGTCACCAAACTTTTTTATTTTAATGAGAAATACGAATACATGTTTTGTCTGTATTGGGAGGAAGAGTCAACAATCATCAAATACGAGCTTAAGGATGTTGATGAAGAAGAGTAAATGATCGTGAATATTTTTCAAGAATGCCAGGGATGAGCTCCCAACCTCAATACCAAGAAATTCCTCATAGCCAAACCGAGTTAGATAGATAACTTTATTACCTGTATAGATAGTAATAGATACATGTGTATAATGTCTTTGCTGATTGTTTCTTCTTTCAGAGAGGTGATGGTTAACAGCTCGAATACCTATAAAAAAACCTCAAGTTGGCCAAGAAGCGCATAGCTACTCGTTAGGCCAAGTAGCTCAAAGTAGAAAAATCGGTGGCCATCCTGACTCCACCTTTAGATTCTGACCCGACCTCTTCTTAAGTGGGGACATCTCTTTCACCCCTTCCTCAATCTCAACTATAGACTTCTTTTTCCCAAGTTTCTCATGTTCTCAAATTTTCTGCCTCTTCCAAGGATTCGGAATATGGTACTTCTCATAAATAAAAAACTCTTTCCAATAAATACGGAAGCATTTTCAAAAGAAGGTCAAACAGTTTGACTTCAACAATACTTTTTTATATGGTGATCTACCTGAAAAGGTATTTGTGATATAACTCGAGGGGTACACGCTTGGAACAAGTCTAATTTACACACTAGAGAAAGTATTGTATGATTTAAAGCAAGCACTGTTTGCTTGGTTTCTAAAGTTAAGTGGCACATTAAGGAGTTTTGGATTTGAAAGTAGCACCTAAGAGCTTGCTTGTTTGTTAGACAATGTGATACCTTCACTATCTATCTTCTAGCTTATGTTGATGACATTCTAATTATTAGAATTGACCTAGTTGAGGTTAATAACCTTATTTCCTAACTTAATGATGTGTTCACTTTTAAACACTTGAAAAACATGAGCTTTTTTTATGGAATTGAAGTGGATAGAAAACTTGTTGGCTCCTTAATTTTGAAGTAAACAAAATATGTCAAAGACTTGCTAAAGAGAGAAGATATGATAAATACATCCGATGCCAACACCAATGATAAGCCACCTTAGACTTAATATAATTGGGCAGCTAATAATAAGTGCTCTCTATACAAATTAGTGATAAGTGGGCTGGAATATGTGAATATAATGCAGCCAAACATAGTTAGAATGTATTGGCTTTCTCTCTTCTAGTTTTGTTTATCCAGAACTTAAGATAAATCTTATTCAAGATTAATTATTTCATCTTTAAAAAGGATTTCGATGATAATAATAATCCTAGGAGACAATTTGTTAGTCAAAAATTTGATAATCAAAGAGTTTGCAGATTGAAGTGCTGTTAGTCGAATTATAAATGCGAATAACTTGAAGAGAAGGTGTCTATAGAAAAGGGTTTCGATCTGCCATAGCTTGTCGAAGAAGGAGGTTGGCAAACAACATGTTAAGATCGATGGTGTATTGCACAAGGGCAGTTACTTGGCTCTACACTTGGCAGGAACAATTATTTTTGGACTTATCAGAGGTGACATTTGGTAGCATAGGATTGGTTGGATTGATCTATCAATTAAGGAGGCTCAGAAGAAGTAAGGGATTGGAATTTGTCTTTAGAAAGTACTCTTGTATACTCACATACCAGCAAATTTCTGACTCTGCCTCAAGTTCTTTTTTATAGGATTCATTCCATGTCTTTCGATTCTTGTCTTTACATTTTCCTTTTAAATTTCTTATAATTTCTTTTCTTCAATTTATTCATTTTTTACAAAGTTATTTCTTTTCCTCTTTAAATTCTGCATTGTCATTTTCATTCCAAAGTCTTTCAAATGTGTTGAAGGCATTTGTTACTTCTTTTAAATTGAAGTCATTCAATTTATTTTTTGTAATTTTAAATTCAAGTAATTTAATTTCAGTTTACGTATCGTTTTTCTAGTACCCTTTATTTCGTTCAAAGTGGAGTCTTTGGTTCATTTTAAAAAAATGGTATCCGCAAAAGAAGAGTAGCTTTCACTCTTAAATCATAGATATCAAACCAGTTCATATTTATTAAATATCTGCATAATAATATGCAAAGATACTCCAACACTAAGTTAACGGGTATTTTAGAGGTAAGATTTAGTATTGGAGGAGCCCAATGCTCCTTTACTCCTCTTTAGATAGCACTAGTTGGGTAGTTATTAGATCTCAATTCTTCGAGGGCAGTTACAAAGTGAAGGTTCTTTCTGAATTATGAATTCAAAAGCTATTAAGGTGATACCAAACTGCGTGGAGCTGATCTTGGAACGTGTGAACCTTTTGTTGTGGACGTGGAACGTGTGGACTTTAAAGGAGCCCATAAAGTGGTGCGTAGGCTGTTTAGACCATAGGTTGGGTCTAGAATACTCTCCAACCAAACTTTTCTAAAGCCTAATATCCAAGCCATCTCCATTTTTCCATGTTTTTGGAGAAGTCCATAACTCATCTTCCGCAGTGATTCCTAATGAGGCCCCTACAGTCACCTGTTTTCAAATTTATTTTTTGTCGCCCCATCAATGTTGACAAAATCTCCTCCTCCAAAGGATGTTGCCACTTAATGTTTGCCTTAATGCGGTTCCAGATTGTTAGATTTCTCCCTTGTTTTTCGAAAGAGCCATGTATGACTTTAGCATAGTCTTGAATAAGCATATGCTACTTGAGGTCTGTTAAAAGACTGTAAAAAGACTTCCATATTTCTCCAATTTCACAACTTTCAACACCCCACCACGAAGGTGTTGCTCTAATTCACTTGCGATGAGTTTCCCCAATTTAATTCGAGAATTCTGGTACTTCTTTTTTTTTTTGGTCAGGAGAATTCTGGTAATTCAATATATGTATTTTTTATCTTTTGGACCTTCAAATTGTTTTATTTGTTTTAGTCAGAGTTGTGAACAACCTGTCTAATTCACGTTGATAACTGGACCCAGTGTGACAATTAGCCTACAACAAAAAAAGCCTCTGGAATATTAACTTAGTGTATCAGAGATAATATGATAAAAAAAAGTGTATCAGAGATGAGCTTTTCGATATAGAAAAACATGTGGTTGCTACAAATGGATCAATCCAATGTTAGTTCCCCCCCCTCAAAGATACAATTCATTCATTTGTGAATAGAATTACAGGTATGAATTACAAAAAAAAACAACAACAATACATCAAAATGAGTTTCCACAACCAAACCATAAAATAAACAAAACAAAGAACATAACTTAACAAACTTACAAAAGACTCTTGGAAGAGTTCAACTGAGAAGAAAATAATGTTATTATTTGCACGTAGCATCTTCGTTTACTAGAGAGTCTATTATATTTTTCTAATTTTACTATGTTGAGTGTACTTGGAATTTCATTTTCCATGAAAGTTACCTATTTTTGATTTGCAAATATATAGAAGTATGGAACATAAGTTTTTCTTTAAAATAAAGATAAACAAAAACAAGTTTAAATTGAAGATGAAAGTTGAATCGAAGATGACATTAAATTTAAATAAGGAAATTAAACTACTAAGTTGCGAGCTAAATGAAAGTTAAGTATGACCGAATTCCAAAGATATAACGTTATATGGCCTAGAACTACAAGAAAATCACCCATTCAGTCACACTTTTTTTAAGCTACATTTGAAAAGCATAGAATAGGCTACGCTTTTTTCCGAATTACTTATTTTAGGAGAATAGGACACACAAGTGTGGCATCACTTGAAAATTGTCTCCTTAGATATTAAAAAAATCACTTATAAAATGTATCATTTGTTTAATATCTATAGATACACTTTTTCATCAAAGAGAATGCTTTTAAAGAGTACCCTATTTGTTTAAAAAATGTCTCCTAATACTAATATAAACAAATGGGTTAATACTCAAAATTGTCCCTGAAAGATCACGCGATCTCCATTTTCGGCCCTGAATGATTTTTTAAGCAAATTAGTCCTTAACTGAATTTTTTTAAATCACGTTCGTCCTTCCGTTAACTTCGTGACGCCGCCGTTAGAAATCTGTTGACCTGGAACGTGCGCTGGAAGCCCACCCAACCAAACGATGTTGTTTGGCACATTAAGAGTCTTAGTAGTGAAACGCCACCATTTTGAGAGTAAAGTGTAATATTTTACACTTTGTCTATTGAACAAATCCTCACTTGTTCTTCTTCATTCTCATCGTGACTCTCTGTTTCTCTGACCCATAAGCAACCATGACGAAGACGAGGAAGACCGTGCCATCGTTTGCAACCATTAGAGTAGTCGTGGGGCATTGTTCGTGCGTCAGTTCTGGAGCTTAGTGGTAAACTTGAAGGCAACTACACAACATTATTTCTGCATTTGAAGTGAGAGGTAAATTTTTTTGTATCTTGTGAAAAAAATTGGTAACGCCATGTAAACCCCTAGTTTTCCCATTATATGATTGAGTCATCGTTAAGAATCTGTTAGTGCATAGGGTGTAGGGTTTCATCCCATGGTTTATGATCGGTTATATGCGTAACTAAGGAAAGACTCTGTTTTTGTAGCTTAGAAAAATGATAACTATTGTTTGTGTTAATGGAGTAATGGTTACTGGTTTAGTTGTTGTGTTGGTGATGATTTAGTGTTTTGCATGTTCTGTTTTAAATTTTAATAGGGTTTGGAGGCATTGCAAGTCTTAGATGGAGGGTCCTCTGATGACATTCATATTTTATCATGTGAAAATTTTAAAAATGATGAGAAAGGAGGTAAAATCTACGAACCAGATAATACAGAAGTCTTGATTGGGGTTGATGGGGATACGCTTGATGTGTTTTTTGTGAAAGGATACTATAAAGAACTGGGATATGCTGGGGGGGACATATGTTGGTAGAAAGTTCCTTGGCTGTCGCTTGAGAGTGGGCTGAGAAAGTTGGAGACTGATAAAGATCTGATTAAAATGTGTAAGACTTGTAGAAGGAATCACAAAGTCATGAACATATTCTTTGAACATGGAGTTTCAGAGCCACACGTCGTAGAATGCATGAGTGAGGATGATGAAGTAATTCTGCCAACGAATGCCTCTTTGTTGAAGCTGCCCAGCACATAGCCTGCAATGCAGGCAACGAAAATTGCATCCCAGCCCATAAAGAGCCACTCACAACCATTGACAACTAACCCTCTGCATCCAACTTCCAAAAATAAAGCCAAAGCCACTCCCAACTCTGCTGGACCCAATCCTCATCCCAAGAAAATGGACTATGTGCAGCATAAAGTTTAAGGAACTTTATTATCTTTTTATGTCTCTGGTTTGCCATTTACTTCTTTACATATGACAGTGTGAGTGATGCATAAATATAAATATATTTCATTCACAGATGTACTCAAAATCCAAGTTGCCATTTATAACGTCTAGTTTCAGATTACAATAGTTTAGCCATGATACTGGAAACAAAAAAACCAGCTCCCTAAATCACACCACCATATCACATTCACTCACTTTTTCTTATACATATATGACATGCAAAGTAAAGCTCCTACTAACATGACTAGTATCAGACTAGTAAACATGAAACACATTAACCTTCTATGTACTCTGACTTCTGCTTCTAAACTACCTATTCTCCATGCTAATTTAACCTTCCAATCCTCATAATCAATGTCCAGTTCTCCTTCGTTTTCTGGGACTCTCCCTGAACCTTCTGCAACAGCTACATTTTTATTTTTTTTACCCATTTAAAAAAATTGCAAAGACTCCCTTTCTAAAAACACTAAATAAAACTGTTAACCCCACATAAAGAGTGAAAGCCAAGATGATGTTATCATTCATGCAAAATTAAACTCATCCGATATCTTGGACAAGCATGAAACAATCTATCTGGATACTATAATGTCTTTGATTTCTTAATCAAAGTTTTTAAACCACAGAAACAGGTTTCCTCATGGTTTTGTCTTCTTCTTCGCTTGGACGAGCTCGAAGTATAACTACCGTGTGAGTGCGACAGCAACCCACCACTGGGCCTTCCACTTCCGCTCCCCATCATGGCGCCGAGATCAATTTCCTCCTCCCTCAACAGCTGTTGGGTTTGCAACAATGCTCAAACAAGGCAATCATGTTCCTGGGAGGATGGGAATTAGGTTTATTTATTTGAGATTTAGGGACTAATTGATGCAATACCCTAAACATATCTTGTCAGTAACACGCATACTATGTCAGGTGTTATTCGTATTGCCCGTTCACATTCCATGTCAACAAATTTTTAACGGCGGTATCACGAGGTTAACATAATGACGAAAGTGATTTAAAAAAATTCATGTAGGAACTAATTTGATTAAAAAAATCATTCAGGAATGAAAATAAAGATCAGAGACGATTTTGAGTATTAAGTATTAACCCATAAACAAACCAAATAAACACTTAATAAAATTTTGTTTACCCTCAGCATCACTCACGCAACACACACCCTCATCCTCCCTCACTCAACACGCACATGAAAGAGGGAAGAAATCAGAAAGGGGAAGAACGGGAAGAAGAAGAGAAGAAGAGAGGAGAGGGAAGGAAGGAGAGGATGACGCCAGCTAGGGATCTGCCGCTGTCGTCGTAGAGAGCCAGTGAGAGAGAGAGCTCGAGGAAGAGAGAAAATGCGATGGAGGAGAGAAGAAGGGAGTGCTCCGTCGCGCTGAAGCTCCACCGCCGCTGCTAAGGCTTGTTGCCATTGCCGTTCTGCCACGTCGGGCTACTGTACCACCACCGAGGAGCTCAAAGGGATGTCTCACCGCCGTCGTGCTCTGTCGCCGCGCTGCCGTTGACTGGAGCTTACTGCTAAGCTACTGCACCATCTCCAAGCCGTTGCGTCACCGCTCATCTCTTCTTCACCATCGCCGCTCATCACCATCGTCATATCCTCTGTCACCAGGTAAGCATTCTCTATTTTGTATCCTCTCTTTCTTGCTCTCTAACTCGCTCTCTTTTTAGTTCAAAGGTGTGTATGGTTTTGACAGTAATGATAAACTACAATGGCTAATTGAGATAGAGAATGTACGTATCAATTTTCAATTGGTTCTGTGAATTTTTGAGGGTTTTGGGTTCTAATTTTAGGTTTTCAGTTAGTTTAGTATCTTAAGGAAAAGTTAGTGAAAAGAACAGGTTTACACACTGAAATATTTTGATTTATGTAATGGTTCATATGCATTCCTTGAACATAGTGGTTGCTTTCAATTTCTAGCTTCAAACTATATTCCTCTTTGATGCTTTTTTTGGTTATGTTTTCTTTGCTTTGGGTGTTTTACATGGAAATTTGATAACCAATTTAAATTCTCCTTAATCATGTAAACTAGGAATTCATCTGAAAACTAAAGAAGCCTGGAACGTTTTCCTGTGATCTCTTTGTAGCTGATGAGCGGATAATTTATACGCTTTTTGGCATTATTTTTAGGTAGTTTTTAGTAGGATCTAGCTACTTTTAGGGATGTTTTCATTAGTTTTTATGTAAAATTTATATTTCTATACTTTACTATGAGTTTGTGTGTTTTTCTGTGATTTCAGGTATTTTCTGGCTGAAATTGAGGGACCTGAGCAAAACTCTGATAAGGAGGATGATAAAGGACTGCTGATGCTATTGGATTCTGACCTCCCTGCACTCGAAATAGATTTTCTGGAGCTATAAAACTCCAAATGGCGCGCTCTCAATGGCGTTGAAAAGTAGACATCTAGATCTTTCCAACAATATATAATAGTTCATACTTTATTCGAGATTAGATGACGTAAACTGGCGTTCAACGCCAGTTCCATGCTGCATTCTGGAGTCAAACGCCAGAAACACGTCATAAACCAGAGTTAAATGCCAAAAACACGTTACAACTTGGTGTTTAACTCCAAGAGAAGTCTCTGCACGTGTAAAGCTCAAGCTCAGCCCAAGCACACACCAAGTAGGCCCCGGAAGTGGATTTCTGTATCAATTACTTATTTCTATAAACCCTAGTAACTAGTTTTAGTATAAATAGAACTTTCTACTATTTTACTAGGTGTCTTTGACAGTATAGTCTCTTGACCGTTCGGTCTTTTGATCATTCAGGGGGACTGGCCATTCGGCCATGCCTGGACCTTCATCACTTATGTATTTTCAACGGTGGAGTTTCTACACACCATAGATTAAGAGTATGGAGCTCTGCTGTACCTCGAGTTTTAATGCAATTACTACTATTTTCTATTCAGTTCAGCTTATTCTTGTTCCAAGATATCCGTTGCACTTCAGCCTGATGGATGTGATGATCCATGACACTCATCATCATCCATCCTTATGAACACGTGATTGACAACCACTTCCGTTCTACCTTAGAACGAGCGCATATCTCTTGGATTCCTTGATCAGAATCTTCGTGGTATAAGCTAGAATTATTGGCGGCCATTCTTGAAAATCCGAAAAGTCTAAACCTTGTCTGTGGTATTTCGAGTAGGATTCAGGGATTGAATGACTGTGACAAGCGTCAAACTCGCGATTGTTGGGTGTGATGACAAGCGCAAAAGAATCAATGGATTCTATTCCGACATGATCGAGAACCGACAGATGATTAGTGGTGCGCGAAATTGCAATCACACTTTTGCAATCCCGCACAACTAACCAGCAAGTGCACTGGGTCGTCCAAGTAATACCTTACGCGAGTAAGGGTCGATCCCACGGAGATTGTTGGTATGAAGCAAACTATGGTCACCTTGTAAATCTTAGTCAGGCAGACTCAAATGGGTATAATGGTGATGAACGCATAAAACATAAAGATAAAGATAGAGGTACTTATGTAATTCATTGGTAGGAACTTCAGATAAGCGTATGAAGATGCCTTCCCTTCCGTCTCTCTGCTTTCCTACTGTCTTCATCCAATCCTTCCTACTCCTTTCCATGGCAAGCTCGTGTAGGGTTTCACCGTTGTCAATGGCTACCTCCCATCCTCTCAGTGAAAGCGATTGCATATGCTCTGTCACAGCATAGCGGAATTCAGCTGTCGGTTCTCGGTCAGGCCGGAATAATATCCATCGATACTTTTGCGTCTGTCACTAACGCCCCGCCTGCTAGGAGTTTGAAGCACGTCACAGTCATTCAGTCATTGAATCCTACTCAGAATACCACAGACAAGGTTTAGACCTTCCGGATTCTCTTAAATGCCGCCATCAGGTCCTGCCTATACCACGAAGATTCCGATTAAAGAATCCAAGAGATATTCACTAGAGCCTTGGTTGCTTGTAGAACAAGAGTGGTTGTCAGTCACCTTGTTCATGAGTGAGAATGATGATGAGTGTCACGGATCATCACATTCATCATGTTGAAGAACAAGTGATATCTTGGACAAAGAACAAGCGGAATTGAATAGAAGAACAATAGTAATTGCATTAATACTCGAGGTACAGCAGAGCTCCACACCTTAATCTATGGTGTGTAGAAACTCCACCGTTGAAAATACATAAGAACAAGAGTGATCATTGGTTTCGGCCCCAAAGAGGGAACCAGAAGAACCAAGATCTGATCTAAGAACTAGATGTCCAAAGATGAAAATACAATAGTAAAAGGTCCTATATATAGAGAACTAGTAGCCTAAGGTTTACAGAGATGAGTAAATGACATAAAAATCCACTTCCGGGCCCACTTGGTGTGTGCTTGGGCTGAGAAATGAAGCATTTTCGTGTAGAGACTCTTCTTGGAGTTAAACGCCAGCTTTTATGCCAGTTTGGGCGTTTAACTCCCATTTGGGTGCCAGTTCCAGCGTTTAACGCTGGAATTTCTGAGGGTGACTTTGAATGCCGGTTTGGGCCATCAAATCTTGGGCAAAGTATGGACTATCATATATTGCTGGAAAGCCCAGGATGTCTACTTTCCAACGCCGTTGAGAGCGCGCCAATTGATCTTCTGTAGCTCCAGAAAATCCACTTCGAGTGCAGGGAGGTCAGAATCCAACAGCATCTGCAGTCCTTTTTAGTCTCTGAATCAGATTTTTGCTCAGGTCCCTCAATTTCAGCCAGAAAATACCTGAAATCACAGAAAAACACACAAACTAATAGTAAAGTCCAGAAAAGTGATTTTTAACTAAAAACTAATAAAAATATACTAAAAACTAACTAGATTATACCAAAAACATACTAAAAACAATGCCAAAAAGTGTATAAATTATCCGCTCATCACAACACCAAACTTAAATTGTTGCTTGTCCTCAAGCAACTGAAAATCAAATAAGATAAAAAGAAGAGAATATACTATAGACTCCAAATTATCAATGAAACTTAGCCCCAAATTAGATGAGCGGGACTAGTAGCTTTTTGCCTCCGAACAGTTTTGGCATCTCACTTTATCCTTTGAAATTCAGAATGATTGGCTTCTTTAGGAACTCAGAATCCAGATAATGTTATTGATTCTCCTAGTTAAGTATGATGATTCTTGAACACAGCTACTTATTGAGTCTTGGCCGTGGCCCAAAGCACTCTGTCTTCCAGTATTACCACCGGATACATACATGCCACAGACACATAATTGGGTGAACCTTTTCAGATTGTGACTCAGCTTTGCTAAAGTCCCCAATTAGAGGTGTCCAGGGTTCTTAAGCACACTCTTTTTGCCTTGGATCACAACTTTATTTCTTTCTTTTTCTTTTTCTTTCTCCCCTTTTTTTTCGTTTTTCTCCTTCTTTTTTTTTTTTGTATTCACTGCTTTTTCTTGCTTCAAGAATCATTTTTATGATTTTTCAGATCCTCAGTAACATGTCTCCTTTTTCATCATTCTTTCAAGAGCCAACAATTTTAACATTCATGAACCACAAATTCAAAAGACATATGCACTGTTCAAGCATACATTCAGAAAACAAAAAGTATTGTCACCACATCAAACTAATTAAGCTAGTTTTAAAGATGAATTTGAAATCCTGTACTTCTTGTTCTTTTGTAATAAAAACAGTTTTCTTTTAAGAAAGGTGATGGATTCATAGGACATTCATAACTTTAAGGCATAGACACTAAGACACTAATGATCATAAGACACAAACATGGACAAACATAAGCATAAAAAAATTCGAAAAACAGAAGAATAAAGAACAAGGAGATTAAAGAACGGGTCCACCTTAGTGATGGCGGCTTGTTCTTCCTCTTGAAGGTCTTATGGAGTGCTTGAGTTCCTCAATGTTTCTTCCTTGTCTTTGTTGCTCCTCTCTCATGATTCTTTGATCTTCTCTGATTTCATGGAGGAGAATGGAGTGTTCTTGGTGCTCCACCCTTAGTTGTCCCATGTTGGAACTCAATTCTCCTAGGGAGGTGTTAATTTGCTCCCAATAGTCTTGTGGAGGAAAGTGCATCCCTTGAGGCATCTCAGGGATCTCATGATGAGAGGGGTCTCTTGTTTGCTCCATCTTTTTCTTAGTGATGGGCTTGAGGTCATGCCTTCTCAGTTGAACCGGCTTCCTTCTTTGAGTTTCTCTTCCATTGAGCGCCCTCTTCATAAATGTCTATGAGGACTTGGTCCAACCTTTGATCAGAGTTGACCCTTTTTGAGTTTGAAAGGGACCTCAGGGATCACCTTCTTCAAGGCCACAACTTCATAGAAGTGGTCTTGATGCACCCTTGAGATGAATCTCTCCATCTCCCATGACTCGGAGGTGAAAGCTTTTGCCTTCCCTTTCCTCTTTCTAGAGGTTTCTCCGGCCTTGGATGCCATAAATGGTTATGGAAAAACAAAAAGCAATGCTTTTACCACACCAAACTTAAAAGGTTTGCTCGTCCTCGAGCAAAAGAAGAAAGAAGAGAGTAGAAGAAGAAGAAATGGAGGAGATGGAGGTGGCTTTGTGGTTCGGCCTTTATAGGTGGGGTTTTGTGAAGGATAGATGTGAGTGGTGAAGAGAAGATGGGATTTGATAGGTGAAGGGTTTTGGTGGAAGAGGTAATGAGGTGATTGGTGAATGGGTGAAGAAGAAGAGAGAGTGGTGGGGTTGGTGGGGATCCTGTGGGGTCCACAGATCCTGAGGTGTCAAGGAAAAGTCATCCCTGCACCAAATGGCATGCAAAAACGTGTTTTGAGCCAATTCTGGCGTTAAACGCCGGGCTGGTGCCCATTTCTGGCGTTTAACGCCAGGTTCTTGCCCTTTCCTGGCGTTTAACGCCAGTCTGGTGCCCCTTTCTGGCGTTAAACGCCCAGAATGGTGCCAGACTGGGCGTTAAACGCCCAACTGCTAGCTTCACTGGCGTTTAAACGCCAGTGAGTTCTTCCTCCAGGGTGTGCTATTTTTCTTCCTGTTTTTCATTTTGTTTTTGCTTTTTCAATGGATTTTGTGACTTCTTATGATCATCAACCTACAAAAAACATAAAATAACAAAGGGAAATAGATAAAATATAATCATTGGGTTGCCTCCCAACAAGCGCTTCTTTAATGTCAGTAGCTTGACAGAGGGCTCTCATGGAGCCTCATAGATACTCAGAGCAATGTGGGAACCTCCCAACACCAAACTTAGAGTTTGAATGTGGGGGTTCAACACCAAACTTAGAGTTTGGTTGTGGTCTCCCAACACCAAACTTAGAGTTTGATTGTGGGGGCTCTGTTTGTCTCTGATTTGAGAGCAGCTCTTCATGCTTCTTCTCCATGATGACAGAGGGATATCCTTGAGCCTTAAACACCAAGGATTTTTCATTCACTTGAATGATCAGTTCACCTCTATCAACATCAATCACAGCCTTTGCTGTGGCTAGGAAGGGTCTGCCAAGGATGATGGATTCATCCATGCACTTCCCAGTCTCTAGGACTATGAAATCAGTAGGGATGTAATGGTCTTCAACTTTTACCAAAACATTCTCTACAAGTCCACGAGCTTGTTTTCTTGAGTTGTCTGCCATCTCCAATGAGATTCTTGCAGCTTGTACCTCAAAGATCCCTAGCCTCTCCATTACAGAGAGAGGCATGAGGTTCACACTTGACCCTAAGTCACACAGGGCCTTCTTGAAGGTCATGGTGCCTATGGTACAAGGTATGGAAAACTTCCCAGGATCTTGTCTCTTTTGAGGTAATTTCTGCCTAGATAAGTCATCCAGTTCTTTGGTGAGCAAAAGGGGGTTCATCCTCCCAAGTCTCATTTCCGAATAACTTGTCATTTAGCTTCATGATTGCTCCAAGGTATTTAGCAACTTGCTCTTCAGTGACATACTCATCCTCTTCAGAGGAAGAATACTCATCAGAGCTCATGAAAGGCAGAAGTAAGTCCAATGGAATCTCTATGGTCTCATTTTGAGCCTCAGATTCCCATGGTTCCTCATTGGGGAACTCAGAGGAGGTTGGTGCACGCCCATTGAGGTCTTCCTCAGTGGCGTCCACCTCCCCTCTTTCCTCTCCATATTCGGCCATGGTTATGGCTTTGCACTCTCCTTTTGGATTTTCTTCTGTATTGCTTGGGAGAGTACTAGGAGGGAGTTCAGTAACTTTCTTGCTCAGCTGTCCCACTTGTGCCTCCAAATTCCTAATGGAAGAACTTGTTTCAGTCATGAAACTTTGAGTGGTTTTGATTAGATCAGAGACCATGGTTGCTAAGTCAGAGGGGTTCTGCTTAGAATTCTCTGTCTGTTGCTGAGAAGATGATGGAAAAGGCTTGCCATTGCTAAACCTGTTCCTTCCACCATTGTTGTTGTTGAAACCTTGTTGAGGTTTCTCTTGATTCTTCCATGAGAAATTTGGGTGATTTCTCCATGAAGAATTATAGGTGTTTCCATAGGGTTCTCCTAGGTAATTCACCTTTTCCATTGAAAGGTTCTCAGGATCATAAGCTTCTTCTTCAGATGAAGCATCCTTAGTACTGCTTGGTGCATTTTGCATTCCAGACAGACTTTGAGAAATCAAATTGACTTGTTGAGTCAATATCTTATTCTGAGCCAGTATGGCATTCAGAGTATCAATCTCAAGAACTCCTTTCTTCTGACTTGTCCCATTGTTCACAGGATTCCTCTCAGAAGTGTACATGAATTGGTTATTTGCAACCATTTCAATGAGCTCTTGAGCTTCTGTAGGCGTCTTCTTCAGATGAAGAGATCCTCCAGCAGAGCTATCCAAAGACATCTTGGATAGTTCAGAGAGACCATCATAGAAAATACCTATGATGCTCCATTCAGAAAGCATGTCAGATGGACATTTTCTGATTAATTGTTTGTATCTTTCCCAAGCTTCATAGAGGGATTCTCCATCCTTCTGTCTGAAGGTTTGGACTTCCACTCTAAGCTTACTCAATTTTTGAGGTGGAAAAAACTTTGCCAAGAAGGCATTGACTAGCTTTTCCCAAGAGTCCAGGCTTTCTTTAGGTTGAGAGTCCAACCATATTCTAGCTCTGTCTCTTACAGCAAAAGGGAATAGCATCAGTCTGTAGACCTCAGGGTCAACCCCATTAGTCTTGACTGTGTCACAGATTTGCAAGAATTCAGCTAAGAACTGATGAGGATCTTCCAATGGAAGTCCATGGAACTTACAATTCTGTTGCATTAGAGAAACTAATTGAGGCTTAAGCTCAAAGTTGTTTGCTCCAATGGCAGGGATACAGATGCTTCTCCCATAGAAGTCGGGAGTAGGTGCAGTAAAGTCACCCAGCACCTTCCTTGCATTGTTGGCATTGTTGTTGTTTTCGGCTGCCATGGCTTCTTCTTCCTTGAAGATTTCTGTTAGGTCCTCAACTATGAACGTGTGCCTGACAACCACCTCCGTTCATAGAGATTTGTGCCTTAGCTTCTCTTAGCTTTTGCTTCAAGGTTCTTTCAGGTTCAGGGTCAGCTTCAACAGGAATGCCTTTGTCTTTGTTCCTGCTCATATGAAGAAGAAGAGAACAAGAAAATATGGAATCCTCTATGTCACAGTATAGAGATTCCTTGAGGTGTCAGAGGAGAAGAAAAGTAGAAGACAGAAGTAGAAAATTCGAACTTATCAAAGAAGATGGAGTTCGAATTTTGCATTAAGGATTAGTGTTAGTCCATAAATAGAAGGATGTGAGAAGAAGGGAAGAAAATTTTCGAAAATTAAGTGAAAAAGTTTGAAAACATTTTGAAAAACTTTAATTGATTTTCGAAAACCAAGAGTGAAAAAGAAATCAAGTGATTTTTGAAAAAGATTTTGAAATTAGAAATAAAAAAGATTTGATTGAAAACTATTTTGAAAAAGATGTGATTAAAGAGATTTGATTGAAAAGTTATGATTTGAAAATAATTTTAAAAAGATTTGATTTTAAAAATTAATAACTTGGCTATCAAGAAAAGATATGATTCAAACATTAAACCTTTCTCAACAGAAAAGGTAACATACTTGAAATGTTGAATCAAATCATTAATTGATAGCAAGTATCTTTGAAAAAGGAAAGAAATTGATTTTGAAAACATTTGATTGAAAAGATATGATTTGAAAAAGATTTGATTTTGAAAAACTTTGAAAACTTAAAAAAAATTGATTTGAAAAACAAAATCTTCCCCTTGTGCCATCCTGGCGTTAAACGCCCAGAATGGTGCACATTATGGCGTTTAACGCCCAAACTACTACCCTTTTGGGCGTTAAACGCCCAGCCAGGCACCCTGGCTGGCGTTTAAACGCCAGTCTGTCTTCTTCACTGGGCATTTTTGAATGCCCAGCTTTTTCTGTGTGATTCCTCTGCAGTATGTTCTGAATCTTCAATTCTCTGTATTATTGACTTGAAAAGACACAAATTAAAAATATTTTTGGATTTTTAATAATAAGGAATAATCAAAATGCAACTAAAATCAAATAGTAATGCATGCAAGACACCAAACTTAGCAGTTTGTATACCATTGACACTAACAAAATGAGAATGCATATAACAAAACACTCAAGTCAATAGAATTCAAAGATCAAAACAAGGAAATCATCAAGAACAACTTGAAGATCAATGAGGACACATGCATGAATGCAATAAGAACAGAAACATGCAATTGATACTGAACTTAAGATAAGACTCTAGACTCAAACAAGACATATTTTTGGATTTTATGATTTTGTAATTTTTTTTTTGTGCTTTTTCGAAAATTAAGTGAAAAGGAAAATAAAGGTATCAAAATTCTTAATGAGAATTCCAAGAATCATGCAATGTTAGTCTAAAGCTTTAGTCTAAAGGAATTAGACATGGCCGGCCAAGCTTCAGCAGGACATTGCATTCAAGAGCTAAATTGATGAGAATCAATCAGCTTTGGTGATGATAAGAACATCACCTTTGAAACACTAGAATTCATTCTTAAGAACTCTGAAGAAAAATACCTAATCTAAGCAACAAGATGAACCGTCAGTTGTCCATACTCGAACAATCCCAGGCAACGGCGCCAAAAACTTGGTGCGCGAAATTGCAATCACACTTTTGCAATCCTGCACAACTAACCAGCAAGTGCACTGGGTCGTCCAAGTAATACCTTACGCGAGTAAGGGTCGATCCCACGGAGATTGTTGGTATGAAGCAAGCTATGGTCACCTTGTAAATCTTAGTCAGGCAGACTCAAATGGGTATAATGGTGATGAACGCATAAAACATAAAGATAAAGATAGAGGTACTTATGTAATTCATTGGTAGGAACTTCAGATAAGCGTATGAAGATGCCTTCCCTTCCGTCTCTCTGCTTTCCTACTGTCTTCATCCAATCCTTCCTACTCCTTTCCATGGCAAGCTCGTGTAGGGTTTCACCGTTGTCAATGGCTACCTCCCATCCTCTCAGTGAAAGCGATTGCATATGCTCTGTCACAGCATAGCGGAATTCAGCTGTCGGTTCTCGGTCAGGCCGGAATAATATCCATCGATACTTTTGCGTCTGTCACTAACGCCCCGCCTGCTAGGAGTTTGAAGCACGTCACAGTCATTCAGTCATTGAATCCTACTCAGAATACCACAGACAAGGTTTAGACCTTCCGGATTCTCTTGAATGCCGCCATCAGGTCCTGCCTATACCACGAAGATTCCGATTAAAGAATCCAAGAGATATTCACTAGAGCCTTGGTTGCTTGTAGAACAAGAGTGGTTGTCAGTCACCTTGTTCATGAGTGAGAATGATGATGAGTGTCACGGATCATCACATTCATCATGTTGAAGAACAAGTGATATCTTGGACAAAGAACAAGCGGAATTGAATAGAAGAACAATAGTAATTGCATTAATACTCGAGGTACAGCAGAGCTCCACACCTTAATCTATGGTGTGTAGAAACTCCACCGTTGAAAATACATAAGAACAAGAGTGATCATTGATTTCGGCCCCAAAGAGGGAACCAGAAGAACCAAGATCTGATCTAAGAACTAGATGTCCAAAGATGAAAATACAATAGTAAAAGGTCCTATATATAGAGAACTAGTAGCCTAAGGTTTACAGAGATGAGTAAATGACATAAAAATCCACTTCCGGGCCCACTTGGTGTGTGCTTGGGCTGAGCAATGAAGCATTTTCGTGTAGAGACTCTTCTTGGAGTTAAACGCTAGCTTTTATGCCAGTTTGGGCGTTTAACTCCCATTTGGGTGCCAGTTCCAGCGTTTAACGCTGGAATTTCTGAGGGTGACTTTGAACGCCGGTTTGGGCCATCAAATCTTGGGCAAAGTATGGACTATCATATATTGCTGGAAAGCCCAGGATGTCTACTTTCCAACGCCGTTGAGAGCGCGCCAATTGGGCTTCTGTAGCTCCAGAAAATCCACTTCGAGTGCAGAGAGGTCAGAATCCAACAGCATCTGCAGTCCTTTTTAGTCTCTGAATCAGATTTTTGCTCAGGTCCCTCAATTTCAGCCAGAAAATACCTGAAATCACAGAAAAACACACAAACTCATAGTAAAGTCCAGAAAAGTGATTTTTAACTAAAAACTAATAAAAATATACTAAAAACTAACTAGATTATACCAAAAACATACTAAAAACAATGCCAAAAAGTGTATAAATTATCCGCTCATCAATTAGCCGTGCTGTGGCAAGAGCATTTGGACCTTTTTCACTGAGAGGATGTGAAGTAGCCATTGACAACGGTGATGCCCTACATACAGCTTGCCATGGAAAGGAGTATGAAGGATTGAAAGTAAGAAAGCGGTATGTTGCAGAGATTCAATAGGGACAAAGCATCTCTATACACTTATCTGAATTTCCACCAATGATTTACATAAGTATTTCTATCTTTATTTTATGTTTTATTTATTATTACTTTTGAAAACTCCATAATCATTTGAATCAGCCTAACTGAGATCTACAAGATGACCATAGCTTGTTTCATACCAACAATCTCCATGGGATCTACCCTTACTCACGTAAGGTTTATTACTTGGACGACCCAGTGCACTTGCTGGTTAGTTGTGCGAAGTTGTGATGAGTTAGTAGATGCGCATACCAAGTTGAATGCCATTGTTAGAGATCACAATTTCGTGCACCAAGTTTTTGGCGCCGTTGCCGGGGATTGTTTGAGTTTGGACAACTGACGGTTCATCTTGTTGCTCAGATTAGGTAATTTTATTTTCAAAAAATTTTCAAAAATCTTTTCAAAAAATTTTTTTCTTCTTTTTTTTCATTTTTTCTAAAAATTATTTTCGAAAAAAATACAAAAAAAATACAAAATCGTAAAATAAAAATATCTGGTGTTTCTTGTTTGAGTCTAGTGTCAATTTTTAAGTTTGGTGTCAATTGCATGTTTTAAAAAACTTTTGCATTTTTTTTTCGAAAACTCATGCATGGTGTTCTTCATGATCTTCAAGTTGTTCTTGACAAGTCTTCTTGTTTGATCTTTAAATTTTCTTGTTTTGTGTCTTTTGTTATTTTTCATATGCATTCTTGCATTAATAATGTCTAAGCATGAAAAATGTCTAAGTTTGGTGTCTTGATATTTTCTTTTCTTGAAACTTTTTCAAAAATAAGTCTTGAGGTTCATCTTGATCTTCAAAGTGTTCTTGGTGTTCATCTCGACATTCATAGTGTTCTTGCATGCATCATGTGTTTTGATCCAAAATTTTCATGTTTTGGGTCATTTTTATGTTTTTCTCTCTCATCATTAGAAATTCAAAAATAAAAAAAATATATTCTCCTTTTTTCTCTCATAAAAATTTTGAAAATTTGAGTTGATTTAGTCACAAATTTTTAAAATTTAGCTATCTCTTATGAGTCAAGTCAAATTTTCAATTTTAAAAATCCTATCTTTTCAAAATCTTTTTCAAAAATCAAATCTTTTTTATTTTTTTTATTATTTTCGAAAATTTTTTAAAATTTATTTTCAAAATCTTTTTCTTATCTTTATTTCAAAATTTTGAAAACTTTACTAACAATTAATGTGATTGATTCAAAAACTTTGAAGTTTGTTACTTTCTTGTTAAGAAAGGTTCAATCTTTAAATTCTAGAATCATATCTCTTAGTTTCTTGTTAGTCAAGTAATTAATTTTAAATTTTAAGATTCAAATCTTTTTCAACTATATCTTTTCAAATAATATCTTTTTCAAAAAAAAACTTTGATTTCAAAATATCTTTTCTAACTTCTTATCTTTTCAAAATTGAATTTCAAATCTTTTTCAACTAACTCATTGACTTTTTGTTTGTTTCTTATCTTTTTCAAAACTACCTAACTACTTTTCTCTTTCTAATTTTTGAAAATTCCTCCCTCTTTTTCAAAATTTTCTTAATTAACTAATTGTTTCAAATTTTAATTTTAATTTTATTTCTTCCTTTAATTTTCGAAAATCACTAACTTATTTTTCAAAATTAATTTTCGAAAACTCCTCTCTCTCTTCTTCTTCTATTTCTTTATTTATTTACTAACACTTCTCTTCATCTCAAGAATTCGAACCTATCTTCCCCCTTGTGTTTGGATTCTTAACTCTTTTCCTTCTTTTATCCCTTTTTTCTTCTACTAACATAAAGGAATCTCTCTGCTGTGGTAAAGAGGATCCTTATTATTATTTTCTGTTCCCTTCTTTTTCATATGAGCATGAGCAAGGATAAGAATATTCTTGTTGAAGCAGATCCTGAACCTGAAAGGACTCTGAAGAGGAAACTAAGAGAAGCTAAATTACAACAATCCAGAGACAACCTTACAAAAATTTTTGAAAAGAAAGAGGAGATGGCAGCCAAAAATAATAATACAAGGAGGATACTTGGTGATTATACTACACCTACTTCTAAGTTTGACGGAAGAAGCATCTCAATCCCTGCCATTGGAGCAAACAATTTTGAGCTGAAACCTCAACTAGTTGCTCTAATGCAACAGAACTGCAAGTTTCATGGACTTCCATCAGAAGATCTCTATCAGTTTTTAACTGAGTTCATGCAGATCTGTGAGACTGTTAAGACTAATGGAGTAGATCCTGAAGTCTACAGGCTCATGCTTTTCCCTTTTGCTGTAAGAGACAGAGCTAGAACATGGTTGGACTCACAACCTAAAAATAGTCTGGACTCTTGGGATAAGCTGGTCACGGCCTTCTTGGCTAAGTTCTTTCCTTCTCAAAAGCTGAGCAAGCTTAGAGTGGATGTTCAGACCTTCAAACAAAAAGATGGTGAATCCTTCTATGAAGCTTGGGAAAGATATAAGCAGATGACCAAAAGGTGTCCTTCTGACATGCTTTCAGAGTGGACCATTCTGGATATATTCTATTATGGTCTATCTGAATTCTCTAAGATGTCATTGGACCATTCTGCAGGTGGATCCATTCACCTAAAGAAAACACCTGCAGAAGCTTAAGAACTTATTGACATGGTTGCAAATAATCAATTCATGTACACTTCTGAGAGGAATTCTGTGAATAATGGGACGCCTCAGAGGAAGGGAGTTCTTGAGATTGATTCTCTGAATGCCATATTGGCTCAGAACAAAATTTTGTCTCAGCAAGTTAACATGATTTCTCAAAGTCTGAATGGATGGCAAAACGCATCCAACAGTACTAAAGAGACATCTTCTGAAGAAGAAGCTTATGATCCTGAAAACCCTGCAATGGCAGAGGTAAATTACATGGGTGAACCTTATGGAAACACCTATAATTCATCATGGAGAAATCATCCAAATTTTTCATGGAAGGATCAACAAAAGCCTCAACAAGGCTTTAATAATGGTGGAAGAAATAGGCTCAGCAATAACAAGCCTTTTCCATCATCTTCTCAACAATAGACAGAGAATTCTGAACAGAGCACCTCTAACTTAGCAAACATAGTCTCTGATCTGTCTAAGGCCACTTTAAGTTTCATGAGTGAAACAATGTCCTCCATCAGAAATTTGGAGGCACAAGTGGGCCAGCTGAGTAAGAAAATCACTGAAACTCCTCCTAGTACTCTCCCAAGCAATACTGAAGAGAATCCAAAAAGAGAGTGCAAGGCTATTAACATAATCAACATGGCCGAACCTAGAGAGAAAGGGGAGGACGTGAATCCCAATGAGGAAGACCTCATGGGACGTCTCCCAAACAAGAAGGAGTTCCCTATTGAGGACCTAAAGGAATCTAAGGCTCATATAGAGACCATAGAGATTCTTTTAAACCTCCTTCTTCTATTCATGAGCTCTGAAAACTATTCTTCCTCTGAAGAGGATGAAGATGTAACTGGAGAGCAAGTTACTCAATATCTAGAAGCCATCATGAAGCTGAATGCCAAGTTGTTTGGTAATGAGACTTAGGAAGGTGAACATCCCTTGCTCATTAGTGAACTAGATACTTGGGTTCAGCAAACTCTACCTCAAAAGAGACAAGATCCTGGTAAATTCTTAATACCATGTACCATGGACACCATGACCTTTGAGAAGGCTCTATGTGACCTAAGGTCAGGCATAAATCTTATGCCACTCTCTGTAATAGAGAAGCTGGGGATCATTGAGGTACAGCATGCCATATTCTCATTAGAGATGGCAGACGGATCACAAAGACAAGCTTATGGATTAGTAGAGGACGTGTTAGTGAAGGTTTCAAGCCTCTACATCCCTGCTGATTTCATAATCTTAGACACTAGGAAGGAGGAGGATGAATGCATCATCCTTGGAAGACCATTCCTAGCCACAGCAGAAGCTGTGATTGATGTTGACAGAGGAGAGCTAGTCCTTCAATTAAATGGGGACTACCTTGTGTTTAAAGCTCAAGGATCTTCTTCTGCAACCATGGAGAGGAAGCATGCAAAGCTTCTCTCAATACAGAGTCAAACAAAGCCCCCACAATCAAACTCTAAGTTTGGTGTTGGGAAGCCACAATCAAACTCTAAGTTTGGTGTTAAACCCCCACATTCAAACTCTAAGTTTGGTGTTGGGAGTCTACAACATTGACCTGATCACCTGTGAGGCTCCATGAGAGCCCATTGTCAAGTTAGTGACATTAAAGAAGCGCTTATTGGGAGGCAACCCAATTTTTATTTATCTAATTTTATTTTTATTATTCTTTTATGTTTTATTAGGTTCATGATTATGTGGAGTCACAAAACAAATACTAAAATTAAAAATAGCAGAAGAAACAGCACACCTTGGAGGAAGGGCTTACTGGCGTTTAAACGCCAGTAAGGAGCATCTGGCTGGCGTTCAACGCCAGAACAGAGCATGGATCTGGCGTTGAATGCCAGAAACATGCAGCAATCTGGCATTCAAATGCCAGGATTGCACACTGAGGAAAGCTGGCATTCAACGCCAGAAACATGCTGCAGACTGGCGTTGAACACCCAAAACAAGCATAGAACTGGCGTTTAATGCCAGAAACAAGCATCAATCTGGCGTTAAACGCCAGGATTGGATGCAGAGGACATTTTACATGCCTCATTGGTGCAGGAATGTAAATCTTTAACACCTCAGGATCTGTGGACCCCACATGATCATCTCAGGATCTGTGGACCCCATAGGATTCCCACCTACCTCAACTCACCTTCTCTCTCCTTCACCAATCACCTCAATCTCTCTTCCCCATCACCTCTTCGCCACTCACATCCATCCATCCTTCCCACCCAAACCCGCCCTAAATGGCCGAAACACAAACATCTCTCCCTCTCCTCCATATCTTCTTCTTCTATTCTTTCTTCTTTTGCTCGAGGGCGAGCAACATTCTAAGTTTGGTGTGGTAAAAGCATAGCTTTTTGTTTTTTCATAACCATTTATGGCACCTAAGGCCAGAGAAACCTCAAGAAAGAGGAAAGGAAAGGCAATTGCTTCCACCTCTGAGTCATGGGAGATGGAGAGATTCATCTCAAGGGTCTATAGCTCAGTAATAGAGCATTTGACTGCACATCAAGAGAGCCCACTCATGGACCTCATCAAGAAATCCCTGAGATGCCTCAAGGGATAAATTTTCCTCCACACAACTATTAGAAGCAACTAAGGATAGGAGCACCAAAATCACTAGGGATCAAGCCACAAAGGCAAGGAAGAGACATAGAAGAGCTCAAGGATACCATTGCTCCTTCAAGAAGAAGGCGCCACCATCACTAAGGTGGACTCGTTCCTTGTTCTTATTTCTCTTTTTTTTCGATTTTTATGCTATATGCTTTTTTATGTTTGTGTCTTTACTACATGATCATTAGTATTTAGTAACTATGTCTTAAGGCTATGAATAATTCCATGAATCCTTCACCTCTCTTAAATAAAAAATGTTTCTAATACAAAAGAACAAGAAGTACATGAGTTTCAAATTCATCCTTGAAATTAGTTTAATTATATTGATGTGGTGATAATACATTTTGTTTTCTAAATGAATGCTTGAACAGTGCATATTTTTGATCTTGTTGTTTATGAATGTTAAAATTGTTGACTCTTGAAAGAATGATGAATAAGAAAAATGTTAATGATGATCTGAAAAATCATAAAATTAATTCTTGAAGCAAGAAAAAGCAGTGAAGAACAAAGCTTGCAAAAAAAAAAGTGGCAAAAAAAATTATAGAAAGAAAAAGAAAAAGCAAGCAGAAAAAGCCAATAGCCCTTAAAACCAAAAGGCAAGGGTAAAAAGGATCCAAGGCTTTGAGCATCAATGGATAGGAGGGCCCAAGGAAGTAAATCCAGGCCTAAGCGGCTAAATCAAGCTGTCCCTAACCATGTGCTTGTGGCATGCAGGTCCAAGTGAAAAGCTTGAGACTGAGTGGTTAAAGTCGTGATCCAAAGCAAAAAGAGTATGCTTAAGAGCTCTGGACACCTCTAACTGGGGACTTTAGCAAAGCTGAGTCACAATCTGAAAAGGTTCACCCAGTCATGTGTCTGTGGCATTTATGTATCCGGTGGTAATACTGGAAAACAAAGTGCTTAGGGCCACGGCCAAGACTCATAAAAGTAGCTGTGTTCAAGAATCAACATACTTAACTAGGAAAATCAATTAACACTATCTGAACTCTGAGTTCCTATAGAAGCCAATCATTCTGAACTTCAAAGGATAAAGTGAGATGCCAAAACTGTTCAGAAGCAAAAAGCTACAAGTCCCACTCATCTAATTAGAACTAATATTCATTGATATTTTGGGATTTATAGTATATTCAATTCTTTTTATCCTATTTGATTTTCAGTTGCTTGGGGACAAGCAACAATTTAAGTTTGGTGTTGTGATGAGCGGATAATTTATACGCTTTTTGGCATTGTTTTTAGGTAGTTTTTAGTAGGATCTAGCTATTTTTAGGGATGTTTTCATTAGTTTTTATGTAAAATTTATATTTCTAGACTTTACCATGATTTTGTGTATTTTTCTGTGATTTCATGTATTTTCTGGCTGAAATTGAGGGACCTGAGCAAAACTCTGATAAGGAGGCTAACAAAGGACTACTGATGCTGTTGGATTTTGACCTCTCTGCACTCGAAATGGATTTTTTGGAGCTACAGAACTTCAAACGGCGCGCTCTCAATGGCGTTGGAAAGTAGACATATAGAGCTTTCCAGCAATATATAAAAGTTCATACTTTATTCGAGATTAGATGACGTAAACTGGCGTTCAACTCCAGCTCCATGCTGCATTCTGGAGTCAAACGCCAGAAACACGTCATAAACCAGAGTTAAATGCAAAAAACACGTTACAACTTGGTGTTTAACTCCAAGAGAAGCCTCTGCACATGTAAAGCTCAAGCTCAGCCCAAGCACACACCAAGTGGGCCCCGAAAGTGGATTTCTGCATCAATTACTTATTTCTGTAAACCCTAGTAACTAGTTTTAGTATAAATAGAACTTTCTACTATTGTACTAGATGTCTTTGACAGTATAGTCTCTTGACCATTCAGTCTTTTGATCATTCAGGGGGGCTGGCCATTCGGCCATGCCTGGACCTTCATCACTTATGTATTTTCAACGGTGGAGTTTCTACACACCATAGATTAAGAGTGTAGAGCTCTGCTGTACCTCAAGTTTTAATGCAATTACTACTATTTTCTATTCAGTTCAGCTTATTCTTGTTCCAAGATATCCGTTGCACTTCAACCTGATGGATGTGATGATCCGTGACACTCATCATCATCCATCCTTATGAACGCGTGATTGACAACCACTTTCGTTCTACCTTAGAACGAGCGCATATCTCTTGGATTCCTTGATCAGAATCTTCGTGGTATAAGCTAGAATTATTGGCGGCCATTCTTGAGAATCCGGAAAGTCTAAACTTTGTCTGTGGTATTCCGAGTAGGATTCAGGGATTGAATGACTGTGACGAGTTTCAAACTCGCGATTGTTGGGCGTGATGACAAACGCAAAAGAATCAATGGATTCTATTCCAACATGATCGAGAATCGACAGATGATTAGCCGTGCTGTGACAAGAGCATTTGGACCTTTTTCATTGAGAGGATAGGAAGTAGCCATTGACAACGGTGATGCCCTACATACAGCTTGCCATGGAAAGGAGTATGAAGGATTGAAAGTAAGAAAGCAGTATGTTGCAGAGATTCAACAGGGACAAAGCATCTCCATACACTTATCTGAATTTCCACCAATGATTTACATAAGTATTTCTATCTTTATTTTATGTTTTATTTATTATTACTTTAGAAAACTCCATAATCATTTGAATCAGCCTAACTGAGATCTACAAGATGACCATAGCTTGCTTCATACCAACAATCTCCGTGGGATCGACCCTTACTCACGTAAGGTTTATTACTTGGACGACCCAGTGCACTTGTTGGTTAGTTGTGCGAAGTTGTGAAGAAAGTGTTGAGTTAGTAGATGAGCATACCATGTTGAATGCCATTGTTAGAGATCACAATTTTGTGCATCAGTAGCCTTACTAATCAGGTGTGAGTTACAGAAGGATCTAAATGTGGGTGTAGATGACTATTTTTATTTTTATTGTCATTACTAATAAGGTGATCTTTAGTTATTGTGAAATGTGCATGCAAGATCATGAATATTTTTTATTTATAAGCTGACTCATTTTTCTTTCCTCAGATGCTCTTTAGGTGTTTGCAGTCACACGATTTTGATGTTATTAGTGTCCTTTCTGCTAACGCGGTGAATCTCATACAGGTAATTAATATTGCTACAGAATGTTGGTACATTAATTCATACAGATGGATTAGCTATTATTTGATCCAAGGTTTATGAAGGAATTTATGTATTGAATATCTAAGCATTCTTGTTCACAGACAAGGAATCATCGGTGACTTTGATGGTGCACATATACATTGATTGAATACTAGAACTAGTTCTATTTTGATGTGGCATCTTTCTGATCATTGGCTTTTTATTGACAATTTATTGTCGACAGATTCAGTCATTTAAAATCCTGCTTTTGATGTGGTATCATTTGAACATTAAGTTTGTTATGCTCACAATTTTTTTGGCAGATTAAGGTCTTATCATAGCAGTAGTGAAATAGTCATAAATTGTGCTTTTTATCCTACCATGGGTTAAAACCTTTATGAAAATCTGAATTCATAATGGTAAAATTTCTCATCATATAATTAGTTCTTCTTATATGATGTTAGCTGTCATTTATAGATTGATTTGCATTATTTTATAGTTGAGAAAAATTATTTTCATGTATTTTCCTATCCTAAGCCTTGTGTTTCCTTTCTCATTTGTTCTCCCATTTGATAGGTTGATACTGAGAGATCCTATCATCGAAATTTCCTTGTCATTCTAGAGAAACTATATACTGAGGTTAGCCCTTGTAGCCTGAACTATAAAAATGAGAGTCAAGATTCAAGAACTATGTATGAAGAGAGATTTTATACTTTTACCATAACTTCCCATTATATATATAGTGTCACTATTATTTTATTTAGTAGCTTTTGAGAGTGGATGCGTGAGTAGATATTGCGAAATATGTTATGACGGTATGACCATCTTTTTCTTACTCCTTGTATTGCTATGCACTAAAGAGATTGTAACTGAAACTGAGTAAAAGAAAGTATTGATCATGTTAATGATCTCTATTTCTATAGTTATAATATTGGCTAAAGAATTGGATATCTTAATTTTGTACAAACAGTTTTGTCACTTGTATCGTCTTTCTTAACTTGGATTAGTTTTTCGAATAGTAGCTTCTACGGATTTTGGTTTGCATATGGCTGGAAAGCATTTGTTGCTGGCTATATTGACAATTTGACATTAACCTTGTATGGCTTCTTTGTTGATCATCAATTGTCTTACTGTGTTCACCATTGTAACTTGCAAAATTTTCTTGCAATGTTGCTGGTCCTGTTTCTTACATAGTACTGCTAGTTTTTCTGGTGCTGTTTTTGAAACTGCCATTGTTATTGCTGTTTTCTTAATTTTATTACTTGCAAAATTTGAACGTATGTTATTATTTCAACACTGTAAATGATGAAATTTCAGCAGAAAAAAAACTGCTGATTCTTATGTTATCATCATTTCTAGTATCATTTCCTTGCTGATTCTTAAAAGAACTGCTCTGCTTCATTAGTGATTCTGATTACTCTTGCTGGTTTCATTAGTGAATTTGGTTTATTATGCATATTATTTTTTATTATAAGGCATATTATTAGTGTTTCTGATCACTCTTGCTGATTTAACTTTTATTGTTATAATTAATGACCTATAACTACCTCTAATATACTTCATCACTTGAGATTGAAATAAGGCATATGAAGTTGCTTCTTTAATCTTTTATTTTTATTGTGCATGTAAAATAAAAAATAAAAAATAGATAAATCAGAACTCAGTTCCTTCTCACAGAATGATCAGGGTCTTCTTTAGATTACTTTTTGCTTACTAAATTATCTCTGTTGGATTTATTCCTTTTCTTTTATTCTTTGGTTTTTTTCTGCTTTTATTTTTATTTTTAAATTTTTTTTGTGGGTATTTCAAAGTTCCAACTTTTATTGTGAGATCTTTGGTGCTACCTATAATGCAAACAGCTCAAGCAGCAGCTACTGATGAAGTCTCTTGAATTTTCACCCCAAGTTTCTATTCTCATAATTCATCTCTAAATCTGTGTAAAATTCTATGCTTTTTCATTTTTAAATCTATCACTTGATCTTGAGATGTGTGTGTGTCAGTGTGTGTATTTTGATTGAATTAAAGTTAAGCCGTTACGGGGTTTCTCAATTTGAGCTTATTCTGTGCCTACTTAAGCCTAGGTTTTTATTTGTTTCCTGAATTGTGCATGATTGGAATGTAGTTTTGATTTGATTGTTGTTCATATGCCTTTTAATTGTAACTGCTTTTGGAGGTCATTGAATTTGATATATGAGTTCTAGCTGACAATGCAGTTTGTGAAGAATTTTGGAAGATGTCAATTTTCTTCTTAACTTTATTAAATTGTATCTTCTCATTTTTTGCTCTATAAATCAGAACTAATTTATTGATTTTGTTCATGTGAGCTTCGACATTGATGGTTGATTCAACTTCTGAATCCAGATCCTTTCTGTGAAACAAGTTGATTTCTGAAAACATTTTGAGAATCATCATTCTTCAATTATTCTTAATGAATTTGTGTTGGCATGCTATCTCTTGAAGTGCTTACATTTTAGTTATTGCATTTGTTATATTATCTGGGGTGCTTTGGCATATTATGCCAAATTGTTGGGACTAAATTGCTTGAAATTGTCCCTGTTACTTGCAGATCAACCGCTGTTCGAACAAAGAAGTTTCAGATAATAGACCAAGTGAGAAACATCCTGATATTTCACTTCAGGTTCCACCTAGACCTGTAGTGTTCGGCAGTGGAAGGGATTTAGACCATTCTCAAAGTTTCTCCAAAGGGATATCATCATCAAGAGGTTTTTGCGGGCATTGAGCCTGAAAAGAAAAGCCAATGTAACAGATGGCGAAAGAAGCTGCCTCCTTAATTCAGACTCGAAGACATCTGCAGACAGTTCTAATATGGATTCCATTTCATATCTGACGCTGCATGGAAAAGATGCACTTCTCTTCTGTTACTCCTGCATCAATTCGGTTTCAACACCTGGATGGTTGATTAATGATGACATTTATTACAAGATACTTTTGTAGGATATAATATTTTGGTTTTCCGTAATTTATTAGTAGTAAACTCTAAGTAGTTTTTTGTATATTTTGATATGGGTATGCTTAATTTAATGTTAGATGTATGAATATTCAAAATTATGATCATCCCAATACTTTTGGTTTATTATAAATATATTTTGTTAGTTTAAGGATAATTTTTATTATTTGAAGATTATTTTATAGTATTATTATGCATTTATTTTTTTATTTTATAGTATTTGACTAATTTAATTAAACATACAAGATTATATATATATACATATATATATATATATATATAGACAAATTAAAAAAAAGTGAGGGGTCTAGTAGCTATATATATAATGTTGTTACGTTTCTAAAGTGATGTCATAGCAAAGAAAAGTATAGTATATTCTTTTGAATTCTGGTAATCATTGTGTTGAAAAACATAGTCTTTGGTCCTAAAGAGCATCACTTAAAAAGTGCACCTTATTCTCAAATGCCAAAAGCCTAGCCTTTGGTACAGAAAAACGTAGTCTTTAAGAATAGGCAATGACCGAATAAACATCCCTCACTAAAGCATCTTCAAAGTCAAAAAATCGTAGCCTTAGCCTAAGACATCATTTTTTTCAGTTTTGGCTACACTTTTCAAGTGTACCTGAATGGGTGATTTTCTTATAGTATTTCTATTTATTATTTTTTGGAGTTAATAGTCAAAATCGTCCCTGAAAGATACCCCGATCTCCATTTTGGTCCTCGAAAGATAAAGTTAATCGAAATCGTCCCCGAAAGATACACGACTTGGTTACGTTAGTCCTTCCGTCAATTGGATGATGAGGTGGTGGGTTAATGCTACGTGTCACAAGATGATTAGTTGACGTGTCAGATTAGTGATGCCATGTGTCACTTGACATGTAAAAAAGTTATTTATAATCAAAATAGTCCTTGAAAGTTCAGACGTAAGTCATTTTCATCCCTAAAATTTTAAAAATTAATCAAATTAGTCCTTATATATATATTTTTTTATTTTTTCTTGATAATATTAAATTTAAAATATTTTTTGATACTATTAATTTTAATAGAAATATAATTGACAAATAAAAAATTAGTAATTGTATCTTTTCTTCTTAAAATTTTTTTCAATAAAATTATCTCTCTCCTTTAATTCTTCTCAAAATCTCTCTTATTCTTTTCTATTCCAAAACATATTTTTTACATAATTATTACATTTTACTGGAATATATATATATATCAGATGGCCCGAAGCAGATCAAGGAGGGAAAGGGAAAGAAGGCATAAATGCAGTTATGTATGATGTAGAAAATAAAAATTCAGAAAAAGCAGAAACTAAATAATTAGTAAGGCGGTATGGTAAAACCAGCCATTGATATTAGAAGAAAGCTAGCACTAGCGGTAGTTCGCCTGCACTAGCTAAGGGAGAAAGAGATATATATGATATAAAATTATATTTCATCGTTTGGAAATATGATTGAAAAGAAAAAAGGGAAAGAAGAAGAGCTGGAGAGCTTACAAGGGAACTCTCAGAGCTTCTCTCTCTAACATCTCTCTGTGATTGTGTAAAATAAAGGGTACCTCACAATGAGAACGAGGCCTCCTTTCATAATTGAAGATTTTACTGTTTCTACAGTACAGGTAAACATGACCTAGACTATGGCCATAGTACCAGTTTCAAATAGTTTCGGTAATTATCTTGGTATTGTTACAATATTTTCAGTTTTAATCACCAGCTAGACAAACTTCGAAACAGTCTTCCTCAACTTGAATGTCTTTACCTTATTCATAAATTTCTTATTTAGATGAGGACTCTTAATCTTCTTAAAGCAAGTGAAGGATCTATTGAAGCTTCTTTTTTATTGATTGCTTCGATTGTGAGGCTACAAGGGCTGCCTGAATTTGTGCCTTTTGATTGAGAAACAAGGCCATTTCTGGATCTGAGATCCTCTGACTCTTGGGATTGGTTTTGAACCATTCTTGGACCTTTTCTGGATAGGCCATTGATGAATCAAATTGAGACCACCATTTGACATAAGCATGCCTTTGTAAGATTGGGAATGCTTTAGGATGGTCCGATTTTGTATATTGATATTGCCACGAGAATACCTAGGACAATGAGAAAATTGAGAAAAATTTTAACATTACAGGAACACATATTTTCTGAATGTCAAATTTTTATTGAAATAGTTTATACCCTTCATCGGTAGGTGAGGGTAGGATTTCTGGGATTGGCTCAAAGGAGTCCCATCATTGGTAGAACCAATTTGGAAAAATATAGTTTGAATTTCTTTTAAAATAAATTAACCATAAATGTTTGTCCTGAGTATTTTAAAACCAAAATACTTTAGTCCAGGCTTCCATGTAGTCCCAATAATTAAAACCTATTGGGTCATAGTTTTAAATAAACTTTTGAATTTTGTTTAGATTGTTCCCAAATTGCTTTGGGGTCAGGACTTTGAGGATTTGGATTATTGAATGGGTTATGAGTTCAAGATTGGTTTTGTCCTTGTAGTGTTTAGTAGATATTGAGTCAGTATCTACTAAAATGAACTCATAAAATTGGCGAGTTTTATTGGGTGAGATTGGTTTGAAATGGAATCCGGTAAGAAAGATTTTTGGGATAACTTTGTTTGGCGACTCATCCCAAAATTCAGGCTCCATTTGAATACTGTTTGAATTTTTGTTTGTGGGGATATAATTGGCTTGGGCTTTTTGTGTTTCTGTCGTGATTGAGGATGTTTGTGGTGTTAGAGCTATAGCTTTTTCTTTTGGTTTTTGTGCGATTGTTTTTTGTTTGGCTGCTTCAGATATGAGCTGGGTTAGGTCAAATTCTTCATCTGACTCACTGCATATATCAGCCCAAGATTTTTTGTTGATTTTGGTGACACATTGGTCTTGTAAGGCCAAAAGGGTTTGGATTAGGAAGGCATAATTTGCCTTAGTTTGTTTGGCTTGATTAGTAGCTGGTTCAATATATTATTGGGTTGATTTTTGGGGGGGGGTTGTTGGGTAGAAGACCCAGATTCATGATCATATTGAGATTTCCTGGATGGCCCTGAAAGGGCTAGGCGAATGCCTTTGCCTTTGCCTCTTGAAGAGGCGATGATTGCCTTTTTAGGCATCCTGATCTTGCTTGATTCCCTGCAAATATTCACGTGTGAGAAAGTCAGAGAGAGAGTTTGAGTTGCCCTTGATGTGCTCAATTTCAAAATAAAAAACGCTTAAGATAGCTTGCCATCTGGAAAAAATTTGTTTTGATGCAAGATTTTTAACATCTTTTTGTAAGACTTCTTTGGCCGATTTGCAATCAACTCGGACTAAAAATTTTTGATTGAGTAAATCAGATTGAAATTTTGTGATGCACAAAACTATGGTTAAAATTTCTTTTTTGATTGTGGAATAGATTTGTTGAGTACTATTCCAATGTTTTGATGTAAATACAATGATATACTCTTTATTATGCAAATTTTGTTTTAAGATACCACCATGTCCTAAATCAGATACATCTGTTTCAGCGATTTTGAATGCATGAGGAACAGGTAGGTAAAGACAAGGAAGATTGCGAACTTTGGTTTTAAAAAATCTGATGATTTCAGAATGTTTGTTAGTCCAGGGTGGAGGATTTTTCTTAAGCCTATCATGAAGTGGCTTAATAAGATTACTAAGATTTGGAATGAAATCTGAGACATAATTAAGACATCCTAGGGACCTCTGGAGCTGAGGTTTGTCAATGATATAGTCTGGAAACTTTTCTGCAAACAAAATTGATCGTTCAATTGGGGTTATTGTTCCTTGGGAAATTATATGACCAAGAAAACGGATTTTTGTTTGAAAAAGAACAATTTTCGATTTGGAAACAGCAAGTCCGTTTTTCTAGATGATGTACATAAAAGTTTTAACATGTTTGAAGTGTTCTTCTAAAGTTTGAGAGAAGATTAAGACATCATCTATATAAATGATTGCAAAGTTTGAATATGGGTTGAAAATGTCATTCATGATTTTTTGAAATTCAAAAGGGGCATTTTTCAGACCAAAAGGCATTATATTCCATTCATATTGACCGAATGGAACTATAAATGTAGTTTTATATCCGTCAAATTTTTTGATTTCGATTTGCCAAAAACCAGATTTCATATCAAATTTTGAAAAGATATTTACTGAGTTTAGCCTATTGAGCAAATCCTTTTTGTTTGGGATAGGATAACGAATCTATTGTAAAGCTTGATTTTATCTTGAACCCTTGGTTGAGAAAGTTGGGATTCAAGAGTTTTGAAAGATATTTCTTCTTTCAGAAAACAAATCTATTTGGTTTTGTATTCAATTTGGTTTAAAGCTTTCTGGGTTGGTGAGTCTAGAAATTCAAAGAAAGTTTCCTGTTCACCCACATAAGAGGTAATTTCAGGAAAATCGGCTAGGTATGGAAACAAAAAGATTATAAAAGATGTCCCCAAGACTACATCATTTTTTATATCTTTTGCTATGATGAAATTAGTTGGAATCCTAAGATTACCCTTTTCAACAAAAGCATTGGTTAATTTGAAATTGATTTTCAGTCTTTCACCCGTTATCGAGCTAAGACATTCAGTAGTTTTTTCAAAATACTTGTGGGGATCAGACCTTCTTTAATAGAATCTGAATATGCACCTGTGTCAAAGAGTGTGATGGTTTCGAGAATAAAATATTTAACGACAATTCGGATATTAACGCGATATTTCATAAAAGAGAATATATTTATTAATCTCAAGATCTCTTTTTCATTATTGTCGTTAGAAATTTCATTTTCCTATTTTTCAGAAAACTCATGTTGGTTTTTAAGAGAGTCAAATTCTCCATCATCAGACTCTTCACCTTGCATTAGTTGCGAGAGAATGAGTTGATGATTGTCTTGATTTCTTTTGACTTCTCGGATTTCTTTCTTAAGGTTATTAACCTCAGTATGGAGATCCTAATGGTTATAGGACGAATAACTTCTTTTTCTAATTTTTTGAAAATGGGTTTGACATCATATTTATTGCTAAGGACAAGATTTTTGGGCTTTTTTTCTTTTTGTAAAGATTTTTTAATTTAAAAAAAAAAGTCTTTCTTTTGTTCTGGATCACCAATAGCCTCTATGGCTTTAAATAAGAGATATTGATATTTGGATAAAATATTAATTTTTCTTGACATCAGAATCTGAGGATGATCTAATATCATCGACTTGGATATTATTGATATCATCCGAAGATTCCAGTCCAGAGTCATCATCTGAACTTTCAATTAAAAGATTATTAATCTGTTCCTCAATTTGAGGATTAAGTTTCAGATTATTAATCTTTCCTTTTAACCTACAGTATTTGCTAACATGTTCTGGTTTTTTACATGTATAGCAAATAATGGGGTTTTTCTGGGAATACTTTTGGAAATTCTTTTGGAAACTGTTTTCATTCCTAGGTTTTTGAAAACTTTTTCTAGATCTTCTGAAATTCTTTTCAAGATTAGGTTTAAAAACTTTTCGATTGGATGGTCTTTTAGATTTCCTTGGATGACAACCAGGAAGACCAAATTGTTCATAGAAAGTTCCCAAATTGATACGATTTTGTGTTTTCTCACGAGCAAGTTGCCGTTGGATTTTATCATCTTGACAAATCTTTAGACAACTTTTTGGATGAAAGAGATAATTTGACCATAACTTAACGCATCATAAGGGATTATCCCATCTGGAGTTAAGCTACGAATTTTGTCCCTTACTTTATCTCCCAGGGATTTGGGAAGTTTGGCTAGGAACTTTTCCTTCCAGAAAGGTTGTTGACTATCTTCTCTGGTATAGACCCTAGTAAAAAAGGTGTCCTTGTACCATCTAAAGTTAGACAAAGTTTTGCATCTGAGATTGGAAAGTAATTCAGTAGAACAATCTTTTCAAAGAGATGGCTCACCTATGAAATGGCTTGCTATAGTAAAGATTAAGGTGTTAACAGCATCAGGGATAGGTTCTCCGTCATCTCCAATGATGGATTCATTTTGATCATTAACCTTTATAGCAGAAAAGATTGATTTTTTTATCATCAGAAAGGTAGTTATCCCACCAACCTTTGAGTTGACTAGAGAACCCAGAAACAATAACATTGGTTATTCCTTCCTCAGAGGTTTCATGAGCAGCTTGATAGGCTGTGCCTAGCATGGTCATATGCTGAAGCATACTCATAATGTTGTATTCGATTTTGCCATCTATATTTCATTCATAGACATTATTGGCATTGAAGCTGACAAAACCTAGTTCTCTTTTTTTTTGAGAGCTAGATCAGGGGCAGATACGTGATTGTAACTATACGCAGAGGGTTTGGTTAAACCCTTCCACTTAGTCATAGAATTGGTCATGATTGGGCTAACTTTGATTGATGATTTGTTAGAATCATCACTTTGGTCCGAAGAAGACTCATTAGAGTCATGGTCAAGGGCATTAATGGCTTGGATGAGTGAGTTTGTATCCGAGATGTAGATTCTCCGGATTTGTAGGAGTTTCCGGGACAGTACTAAGACGATTTAAAAGTTGGTCGATCTTTTGCATGACTTCAGAATCACTAGATTCTTGTTTTAGAATAGAAATTTTAAGACTCTGTTTATCCTTGCTACTCATTTTGAAAGGTTTAAAAAAGGGATTTTTCAATATTTTTAGAAGTAGAGGCTTCAGGGACATTTTTCAAAGACAAAGGAGATCCTGAAGATGAAAGGTTGTCACCCAAACATTGTAAAAACCTATTAGTGTAATTTGATTGCTCAATGAAACTTTTAATATCTTTTGGGGTGACAGCTTCATCTATATTTTTTGTTTTAAATGGAGAGGCCATAACTGGGTTATGTCCTTCTGTATTTGAAATAACAAAAGATCCTTTTGGAGGAAACTCAGATCTGATTAAATTTCTATCTTTAACTTTTCAGGTCGAAATAACATTTGCCGATAGCAAAAAAATTTTATTTTTAAAAGGATAATCGATATTATTTTTTATGGAATAAGCATGAACCATTCAAAGAAAGGAATATGCATTCTGACATCATTGAGAAAATTGTAGTACTTTTCTTTAAATGATGAGATTTGAAAAGCTGTATATGTGCGTAAATACCATTCTCTATGGAGGTCATACTCCTTAGAGTAAAGATTTTTACGTAAAGTTTCTTTGTTTATAACAAATTATGTACTACCCATGGGCATCATCATTCAAAGAAGAATATGTTGGAGATTGAATAGATTATAAATCAACATCATCATCAGTTTGATAAATTGGTTGAAAAATGTTTGAATTATTTTGTAATCCTGAGATATTAATTTCAAAATTTGCGGATCTGGGAATTTTAGTTGAAAACTGAGATTGTGAAGTCACAGGAAAAGATCTTCTTGCTGAAGCAAAATCATTAGATGTTCCTGCTGCAGATCTGGAAGAAAAAGAATTTCGTCGGTCAAAGAAAATCTCTATTCTTCCTTACTCGTCCTGTTTTAACTCTCGTAAGAGAGGTGTTTATCTAGATTGCGTTGGAATGGCTTGATCAATTGACCATGACTGGAGAATATCAATTTCATCTCACTTTATGAGTCTTGGGACCGTAACGTTGGCCTTTGTCATGTCTGTGACAAACAAAATAGTTCCACGATCACTGAATTTAAGAAGGACTCTAGAATTACAAGTGTTCATGACCTTGTATTGAATCCTATAGATTAAAGCAGCTGGGATAGATCCTTCCTTCATGTTAAGACCATGAATTCAGATGTTTAGAAAAAGGGAGTCAAGGATGTTGACATATAACAAACTGACCGTTTTGTTTGGGAAACAGTTGAAGTAAATCGGACCGTGTCCTAGACTTGTTTCTACTGTTTCGATTAAGGAATCTTGGAAATCATTGTGCCTAATATCTCTAAGACACATAAGAATGGAAGCATTAAGACCTTCTCTGATGAGAGGTTTGACAGCTACTTGGACACACCCTATGTGAAGATATTTGTAGTGACGGATATGTTCTCTAACAGATTGCTTGGTTAAAAGATGGAATTCCTCGCCGGAGTCTGGTCTTAAAGGAATATTATTTTCAGCGGTTTTGATAATATAGTCCGATTTTCTTTTGTTGTCATCAGGGACATATAACTCATCTTGAGGGATTTTGGGTATTTTTCAATTGTCTATGGCTTGATTGATATCTTCGAAACAAACTTCTTCTTCGAATATATTCTGTTTGGGAGAAAGTTCCTCAAGCCGAGTTACTTTCTCAGTAAGATTATTGGAAGAAGAATGTGGTGAAGAGGTGGATGAAAAAGACGGAAAAGATCTCCTAATGGAGAGACGTCTAGAGAGTGAAAGGAAGAGGTTAGACATATCAAAAAAATATCTGATATCATTGCCCTCCTTTAGTTCAGACAGAATATTTATATTATCACTAAACTATCACTCAAATTTTTGAATCTAGGATTATAACTCTTTTTGTTTTTTGATATAAAATTATATTTTATTGATTGGAAATATGATTGAAAAGAAGAAGGAAAAAGAAGAAGAGCTGGAGAGCTTACAAGGGAACTCTCAACTTTGGGCCAATGGTTAATATATATATATATATATATATATATATATATATATACTCAAAATTGAAATGTATGAATTTGTTAACCTAAACAAAGTTATATGCTTAAAATCAAAATTTATGTATGTTAACCTAAACAAAATTATTCCACTATTTTTTTATTATATTTTTTTTCATTACGGTATTACTTACATATAGGATGTAATGGTAGTGATATTAAAAGAAAAATTATATAATCTATCTCAAACATATGAAACACACAAAAATTTATTATGATTTTTGCATGTAGTACGCTATTCGTTTAGCATATAATAATAATAATAATAATAATAATAATAATAATAATAATAATAATAATAGTAATAATAATAATAATAATAATTAAGAAATAATTTTTCAATATTTTGTAAAGTTTGAAATTGAAGCAAAATTTGTGGATCTTCTTGAAGTTTGACTTTTAATATCACTACCATTACATCCTATATGTAAGTAATATCGTAATGGAAAAAAAAAAGATGTAGTAGAAAAAAAATAGTGGTATACATAACTTTGTTTAAGTTAACGTACATAAATTTTGATTTTGATCATATAACTTTGTTTAGGTTAACAAATACATACATTTTAATTTTGAGTATATATATATATATATATATATATATATATATATATATATATATATATATATATATATATATATATATATATATATATTCCAGCAAAATGTAATAATGTAAGAAAAATGTTTTAGAATAGAAAAAAAAGAGAGATTTTGATAAGAATTAAAGGAGAGAGATAATTTTATTGAAAATTTTTTAAGAAAAAAAGATACATTATTAATTTTTTTTGTTTGTCAATTAGATTTCTTTTAAAATTAGTAGTATCAAAAAATATTTTAAATTTAATATTATCAAAAAAATTAAAATATATATATAAGGACTAATTTGATTAATTTTTAAAATTTTAAGGATGAAAATTAGTTACGTCTAAACTTTCAAGGACTATTTTGATTATAAATAACTTTTTTACATGTCAAGTGACATTGTCACGTGTCACTAATCTGACACATGACATTAACTCACCACATCATCATATGCCACATGACACTTAACATGACACATCATCATCCAACTAACGGAAGGATTAACGTGACCAAGTCGTGTATCTTTCGGAGACAATTTCGATTAACTTTATCTTTTGAGGACCAAAATGGAGATCGGGGTATCTTTTAGGGAGGATTTTGACTATTAACTCTTATTTTTTGTATATAGTCAGTTTCGGTATACAATTTAATTAAATTTTTTTAAAAAAAGAATTTAAAACATAAGAACTTATATTAAAAGTACCTTATAAATAAATTATTTTATATTTAAATTTTTATCTTAAAAATACTTATTTTAAAGTTGTTTTAATAAATAAGAGAGATAAAATAATTTTTAAAATGTAAAAAAATTAATTTTTTTATTTCTTCAAAAGCTCTTAAATATATTTTAAAAACTTTACCAAACAACATTAATATGACTTTTTATAAGTCAAAAGTCCAAAAAAGTAATTTTTAAAACTTTCTAATAATTCAATTCACAAATAAAAATATAATTTAGTAATTAAATAATTCATAAGAATTATAATTTGAAAGGATTGAATTTGTTTCTCCACAGTAATTATTTAATTATTTTAGAACTATTTTTTTTTTGAAATCGATAAGAAATATATATATGAAAAAGGCCAAAAGAAAAATTATTATTATTTCAAAATGGTGAATACATACAATACAAGCATGTATGATAGACTTAAGGCCACAGGGATATTCCAATTGCATCTCTCAAATGACCTAATGAATGCATGATTGCAGATATTTGACTACCTCATTGAGCACGCGATCTTAAATCCTCAATCAAAGAGTTGAATTGCGAATAAGACGATCCACCTTCCTCCACAGCCTCTTTAGCCTTCTTCCCAAGCTCCTTCGCCCTTCTCCTCATCTCCTCTGTTTCCTCACCTTCCATTACCCTCTTCACCGCCTTCTCTATCACCTCCTTCTTCACCGGCTCGCCCCACATCATCCCCACCCACGTTTGAACCCCAACACCAACCCCAATCCTCGCTATGTCCCTCAGAAACATCGCATTATAAAACTGCTCTGCATACATCGGCCACGTCACCATCGGCACCCCGGCACAAACACCTTCCAGCGTCGAATTCCAACCGCAATGCGTAACAAACCCGCCAACTGCTTCGTGCTCAAGAATCATCAGTTGCGGCGCCCAACCTCTTATGATCATCCCCTTCCCTTCCATTCTCTCTTCAAACCCTTCTGGGAGCCACTCTAACTTCTCATCTTCTTCTTGGTTCTTTTTTGATCCTTTACTCACTACCCAGATGAATGGATGATTCGAAGCTTCTAGACCCATAGCAATCTCTTTAAGCTGAGCGTCTGGGAACGTTGTCATGCTTCCAAAGCACACATAAATAACGGAGTTTGGTTTCTTTGTCTCAAGCCACTTCAAGCATTCCTGCTTGTCGATCCCTGCTTCGTTTCCTCTGCTTGCTTTTTCCTCTGTCTCCCTCTTGCATAGAGAAACTGGACCCAACGACCATGCTCTTCTACCAAGCACCTTGGTGTAATGATCGGCGTAAACTGGTTCCAGTTCGTAGAAGCTGTTGGCGATCACACCGAAGCTCTTCAACTCCGATTCGTTAGAATCATCAAGCAACTTGCAGAATACCTATGTTGCACAAATACAACTACTGAGTACTGAATACTAAATACAATATATTAAACAACTTGCTAATTTAAGAAGGTGAAGATAGGTAGAAACTATGTAGAGTTATTTTCATATCAAGATGATAGTTAAAACCGTTAGATGATAATTTATTCTAATACGTTGAATTCTAATACTGTTGTATTCGACGCATAATAAGAGACCTCGTCATCTCGAGGGACTTGTGGCAACTGCATCTTGGTCAGAGTTATGTCGCCGGGAAGGTTGGGAACCAAGAAAGGTTCTGTGTAGGATGAAACCTTGTCTTGTGGCTTGTAAGTTCTGATGCAAGCGGAAACGCACAAGGGGAAGAAGCCCAACCCATGGAACACGATCCTTGGAATCCCGAATTTGGCGGCGGAGTCTGTGGTCCAAGGGAAGAACATGTCTGCAACAACACAGTTTGGATGCAGTTCTTGCAGCACTTGCTCGAATGGATGTTGAAGGAGCACGGTGGCTTTCATGAACTTGATGAGCTTATCCGGTGCCAGTGCCGATTCTGAATTCTCGCATCCTTCAGGCAAGCCAGTTTCCTCCGGTGGCGGGAACTTGATGGTTCTGAGGGTAATTTGGGATTTTCCGATGGTTCTTGAGACGAAGGGTGCGTTGTGTGTGGTGGTGACTATGGTAGATGTCACTCCTCTTGCGGCGAAGACTCTGGCTAAGTCAACGCATGGGATTATGTGACCGTTAGCAAAGAACGGGAAGAAAAGAACATGGAGTTCGCGGTTCTCCTTGCTCATTGTTGTTGCAATGTTGGTAATTTTACTATAGAATTTGGCTATGGTTTGTTCTGTTTATATATAGTAGGAGATTAAAATATTGAAGCTCCGGAGCGCGCGTTTTGCACGAGTTCAGGTTAAATATTAAATCAATTATGGTAATTTTACTATAGAATTTGGCTATGGTTTGCTCTGTTTATATATAGTAGAAGATTAAAGATTGAAGTTCCGGAGGGCGCTTTGCACGAGTTCAGATTATATATTAAATAAGGAACCACTCACATAAATAAAGACGCTTAAAGGTCTTTTTTTTAATATTTTTTTAATAATTAAAATTTAATTAATATAATCGATCAAATTATGTTATTTTTGTCAAAATTAAACAAAATAAATTAGTTTAACCGAAAAATCAATAAACCAAATCTTGAACTAATTTAAATTATTATTTTTTATAAAAATGACTATAATACCCCTATTATAAAAAATGACTTAAAATATTTCTATTATATATTTTAAAAATTCTAAATCCTAATCTTTTTTTTTCTATATCATCATTGAATTAGAATTTAGAATTTTTAAAATTAATATATATAATAAGAATATTTTAGTTATTTAGTCATTTTCTATAAAAAAAAAGAATATTAATTTAGATCAATTCAAGATTTGATTTATCGATTTTTCGGTCAAATTAGTTTGTTTGGTCTAATTTTGACAAAAATAACACAGTTTGATTGATTATATAGATTAAATTTTAATAATTAAAAAATATCTTTAAAAAAAAGACGTTTTAAGTGTCTTTGTATGAGTAGCTCCCTTAAATCAATTATGGCATGGGTACATTGAAATAAGGTGATACTCCAATGAAAATTTTATAATTGTCTTTATATAAAGATATTTTACTTTTATCGTTAGATGATAGATTTTAAGACTTAATTTTCATATGCTATAAAAATGTTATCTTTGTTTAAAATATGACAAAATAAATAAATCACACTTTTTAAATCAAGATCACGATAACAAGATATTTCTAACATCTTTATTTAAGTAGTTATCTTGAAATTAATTGTCAAAATCAATCACTAATATAAAATATATATTAAAAATAAATTAAATAATATATATTTATATATAAATATATGATAATTATTTTTTATAATTGATTTTAGTGTATAAATAATACTTTTGATATTTAATATTATTGTTTTTATTTTGCTATGTATAAAGTTTTTATTAATTTAATGAGTATACTTTAAATAGGTCTCCAAAAAATTTACGATTCGATAAATTTGTTTCCAAGAAAATTTAACTAAAATTTTGGGCCTAACTTTTTTCATGATATGCCAGATACATTTTTAACCTAATTTTAAACGGTTAAGACTAACGACAACGTCCTATGTGTCAACTGACTAGCTAACGTGTCACGCACAGGACAATTTAATCTCTGGGCACGTGAACAAAAAGACGTCGTATCATATGAAAATAGAACGATATCGTTTTTGAAGTGCACAAATTATTAGTCTCTAGTTTAGAAGCTAAAAAAGCGAAATGACGGTATTTTAAAAGGGACCAACTCCTTCAACGAAAAGCTCATCATGACGGTGAAGAAGACAGAAACCATTATAGAGGGCTCAACTCTAAAGGGGACGGTTGGTGCCAAACTCATTTCCCACTCGAGTAGAGATTGCGAACCCTAAAGGAAGAAGGGAACACGTAGATAAATGAAGTGGGTTGAATGAGCACGTGAGGTAGTGGAGACCGAAGAGCCAGAAACGTCCGATGAGAGAGAGGAAGTTGGAGAGGTTAGAGGCGGCGGAGGCAACGATAACACCGACGACCCTGAGGCAGAGGTGCGTGACGAGGATGTAGTTGAAAGAGAGGTAGAGAAGGGTGCAAATGAGGGAGGCTTGCATGAGAGGGTAGGTAATGCCTTGTGCGCAAAAGTAAATGCGGATTAGATGGAGAAATGAGTTTGTTAAGAGGTCCATGAAGGAGAAGATGAGGTATTTAGGTGCGTGTTATGGTGGCGATGTTAAGATGCTGGTGGAGGCACGGAGAATGATGAAGATGTTGAGCCAGACGAGAGAGATTAATAGAGAAGAGAAGAAGAAGAAGATAATGTAACGACAGAGTACTAGTGTTGACTACTCTAAGAACTAATTTGTCCATTTTAAAATGGTCAAAAATTAAAGTGTCTTACATGTGATACTAATTATAACAGACACGTAGAATATCGTTGTTAATCTTAACTGATTTAAACTGGACTGATAATGTATCTGACGTATAATAAAAAGTCAAACTTAAAATTTTAGTTAAATTGTTTTAGAAATAAATTTTATTAGATTGTAAATTTTTTAAAAATCTATTTAGAGTATTATTTTTCATTTAATTTTTAACGACACTTGGCATAGCAGCAGGGCAAAAGCGCATGATGATAAGTATCAAATAGATAGAATATTTACTTAAATAAAAGAAAAAATAAAAGGAAGAGCTTGTTCATTCAATGGAACAAGTAGAAACAACGATATGATAGGTATGTAATGTAACGAGCGAGTTGACAAATTGTATAACTCTATCTCATGGCATGTTTTATTCGATTTTTTTTTTTATCATTAACAATAAATAAATTAATAATTTTTAAATTTTGTTTCATAATCTTAATTTAAAGAACGAAAATAACTTCTGTTGTAAGTGTTTTAGTGTCTTAATTATAGTGTTATAACTTAAAGAAGTAAATTTTAAAGATAAAAAAAACATGCAAAATGTAAGATAAAATAAAATGTAAAAACTAAAGAGAAAGGATGAAGATAAATAACAATAAATAAAAGTAAAGAATTTTAATTAAAAGTAGAAAATAAAATATAAATTTAAATTTAGACTTCAGAAAATTATTTAAAATTTTCAATTTGACTTTGCGATGCCAAAAAATTTAAGAGTATTATTTTTAAGTTTATAGATGTTTTTCAAAAATAATTCAACTGATTATAATATTTGTCAAAATTTCTGTTTATAAACTAAACTAATGTCAATTCAGAATTACTCTTATAATATCTTGGCTAATTTTCAAACTTGAATTAGTAACTATTAGTGCACTTTTTGTATTAGTAACTATTAGTGCACTTTTTGTCCTTTGATGCTCTATTGCTATCGTTCACAATCGCTTCCACACTTTCTATCTTGACGTTCTATTGTTACCATTGACGCTCAATCTTTGACATAACATGTCCCAAGGCGTATTTCAAATTTTAATAAAAAGGAAAAACTACTAAAATACCCATAAAATTTACGAATACTGACAAAAGTATCCATAAACTAAGAAAATTAACGCTGTACTCATGAAAGATGGATTCTGTATGACAAAAGTATCTAAATTCTAAATTTTTGTTAATTTTTTAATAAAATTTTTAAACTACCCTACACTCAACCTCAACTCACTTTTTCAACCTTTCATAACCCAATCTACACCAATCCTTGCCATGGAGTCTGAAACTACTCCTACAACAAATCAGACCGAAATCAATGATCGTGGTGGAGGAGGATCGAACCTTAACCGATTCACTCATAAATTTACAATCCATACCCAAACCAAATCAATCAAACACAAAAAAATACTCAACATATAAAAATTTTTAAATTCATTCATCCAATTTCAATTCACTTTAGCAAAAATAGAAGTAGAAATAGCCATCAACCATAAAAAACCAACAAATCCATTCATCAAATTTGAAATTTATTTCAGCAAAAAATCGGAAGTAGAAATAGTCGTAAACCTGATCTTCTGTAAATCAATCTCAACCTTCATAAAAAATAGAAGCAGCTTTAAAAAAATAGAACAATATCATTTTAGTAGTAACTAAATCAATTTCTGAAAAGAAGAAAAATAAAATAAAAAAAAAAGAAATACCTTTTCTTCGCCGGTTGTAACATCGTTAATGGCAGAACCTCCATCCACAACGCCACCTCCTTTTCTTCTTTGATTTCTCTTTACCGAACCCTCTTCCTGCATGCAAGAGCACTACGACCCTCTCTCTTCTCAGGCGTGCGACAATGGTATTCTCCTCTGCTGGGTCAGGCGCGCCACGATGACGTTCTCCTCGGCTGCAACAGGTGCGCCACAGCGATATTCTCCTCAGGTTGGATCATAGGCGCGCGATGAAGATGCTGTAGTCACCTTAAAAGTGAAAGGGAGAAGATTCTGTGAGGGTTTTTGAGAGAGGGATAAGTGAGGAGAGAGGAAGAAGTGAGAAGAGAAGGAGTGACGGTAGAATGAGGTAAGGGTGGGATAGTTTAGAAATTTTATTAAAAAATCAATAAAAATTTAAGATTTAGATACTTTTGTCATACAGAATCCATCTTTCATGGGTACAGCGTTAATTTTCTTAGTTTATGGGTACTTTTATCAGCGTTCGTAAACTTCATGGGTACTTTTGATAATTTTTCCTAATTAAAACTACTTTTTTACTAATGTCAATTGAAAGGTTCTTCTAATATATTAAAAGTTTAAAACTAACTTTTAAGATGGGATAAAGTATATATTTTTTTTAAAGTTTGTTAAAGATTTTAAAAATATAATTAAATTTTATTTTATTTTAATTTTATTCTAAAAATTTTTTATTTGCATCAAATTTATCCTTAACAACTAATTTTTTAAAAAAATTATGATCAATTCAGGAATAACTTCATAAGAACAACTTTTAATACAAATAAATTAAATATATTTATCATGTACGTATTATTATTATTGAATTAGTCCTAAATTTTTTTAAAATTTAATTATCAATGGTATATTTAATACAAATAAAAATTTTTTGAGACAAACTTAAAAAAAATTTAGAGATATTTTTAAAATTTTTAACAAACTTTAAAAACAAAAAATATATTTTATCTTTATAAATAATATAACATATATTGACAATAATATTATCTTATATTTATTTGTTTAAAATAATTTTTTTTAAGTAATAATATTTTTTCCTAACAACTCATGATAATAATAATTCCACACTTACTCAATTAACTTTGTTCTAAATCTTTGATTTTTTTTACTATTAATAAACTATTATTAATATAGTTTAATAATTGTACAACGTGCGTACATAAATGAAAATGTTGGTTGTGTTTTTTGGACGAACTTAATTTATAAAATGTTTTATATGGTGGTATAATCGTATTCGTTTTTTTTTATAACTATTTATGCAGTTAATATAAAAAAATAGTTATTTTTTATATAATATTACGTAATTAAATACACATATAAAATTATTTTACACATAGACAATGCATTAAAATTAATTTTTTTTTGACATGGAAATGATTGTTTCGGACTTTAGATATGTAAAAGAGTTGGTTGATTTCCGCTTGGTTCCTACATATTTTCTTTTCTTGCTGTGTAGATTAATAGTGGGTCTGTATTTATCAAAAAAAAAAAAAAAAAAAAACAGAATAGTGCTGGGTGCTGATGATCACTTAATGAATACGTAACGGAAAGGCGATAGAGAAAACCGTTATTATGCGTGGCGCCATCGCCATTCTCCGAGTGATTCCATCTATCAGCTTTCAAATCCAGTTCCATTGATCGACGCTGGCAATGGCACACTGGCTCAAAGCGGCTGAAGGTATTTGCATCTTTTGCTGAAATTCATCACTGCTACAACTGCCCAGGCGAATATGGATATATGGACTTCATTTTTTCTTCAATTGTTAGGACTCTCTGAGCTACATTCTTTTCTTTTTCCTGTTTTTGATTGATCAGATTTATTTGAAGTTGTGGATCGAAGAGCGAAATCTGTTGTCACTGATTTATCAGATGAACAATCTAATTTTAATTCTCCAGGTTTCTTCGTCTCCTTCTTCCTTTTAGATTATTATATTTCCAATATATGTTCTGTAAAATCTCCCAAAATCATTTGCAACTTGTTACATTTCTGGAAATTAGCTTCTACTGGGCAAGGATCACATGGCAAGAGAAGGAAATCAAAGTCCAAGGTATTTCCATCACCATGCACAGGTCTTGTTTGAATAGTATGTTTCTGTTTCACATCACACTCGTCTTGGTAGTTGAATTACTATGTTGCGAATTTCAGGCTCAAAAGGGAAAATCTAAAAACTCATCTCCTACAAATACTGATACTACCAAAGAGAAAGGTGACACACCAGAAGCACCGGCTGATCATGTAGTAGAAAACGATGGGAGTGCTTTCACTCCTACAAATCAACCAATCAAAGACAATGTAGAGGCATTTAATGGGGAGCCCGTAAAAGAGAATGCTCTAGATATGCATAAGGAGAATCCTTCTCCGGATAACAAAGGAATTGAAGGCTCCACTGAAGACAAACCCACTAATGCTGAACAAGTTATCAAGATTGAGAATTCGGATTCCGATGTGAATATGGATCAAGAGAGAACTAAATCTGTGGCCAATGACAAAAGTTTCAATCGTGGTGGTGACACTATAATTCAAGATGCTGATATCAAAGCTGAATCTTTTGTCAATAGAAGCACTCAAGAAAATCATAAAACTGACATTTCTCCGAAGAAACTACAGGATCAACTTGATCAGGCTCAAGGACTACTCAAAGCAGCAAAATCTACTGGTCAGTCCAATGAGGCAAGGTTAGCTAGGGTAAGAGTGTTATTACTTATTTCATCAGCGTAAGCCTCTTTAAATGGGAGAAGCCTGATCCTAGTGGCAGATCCTGTACATTGGGTCTGGATCCTTGAGAGAGTTAATCCTAATTTCATTTGCAGTGAGATGTCTGATTGATATGTGTTTGTTTTATTTATTTTTATTATGGTTAGGTTTGTGCTGGACTATCATCTAGTCTTCAGGAATACAAATCTGGAAATGCAGAGTTAGAAAAACTGCTTAGTGCAGAGGTGAAACTCCATTACTGATACTACTGTAAGGGTTCCCAGGTGTTATCATATCTTGACATAGAAACAATTCCACAATTATATCGCTAAACGAATACTAAATGTACAGAGAGAACTGAATAAATCATTTGAAGTTCGCATAGAACAGCTACAGAAGGATTTGTCTCAAAATAAAAGGGAAGTAGCAAAAGTTGAATCAAACATGGCTGAAGCCTTGGCTGCAAAAAATTCTGAAATTGAGGCACTTCTTAGTTCGATGGATGCAGTAAAGAAGCAGGCTGCATTATCAGAAGAAAATATAGCTTCCCTTCAGGTTCAGAATAGTTAATTTATGGAATGCGCGTGTGCTTTAGTCTGCATTATTTGCTTTGATTCTTTCGTGGATACTTTCTCCTTTGGCGAACTTATTTAGGATTTTAAGGTTTTGCATCTTATTATTATTATTTGGTGGTACATCAATGGCAACGAGTTCTAGACTTTCTGAACTCATTCGTACTACCTAAGCCCTTTAACACTAGTCCCTGAAAGAATGTTTTGGTTATGTATGATACTGGCTTCTAGAAATGCATGTTCACCTATCTAATTCCTATTCATAAGAAAAATATCAAAAGCTACACATGTGAATTTCTCCATGTATCTTTGTTGCAACATTGTAGGTTAGAATTTACTCCTCTCTAATGTCTATTTAGGGAGTATTTTTCCTTAAGTGAGATAGATGCTAGGAAAAACTTAGGGTAAAATATCTTTGATTGAGTAAACACCATATTTCAGTTTTGTTTGTAATTTCTTCTACGATTTGCGATTTGCGTTTTCGTTGTACTTGACCAGTATATTCATGCATTGGAGTTTGATGTTTAGCTTTCCAAGCTGTTGGTAACACATTTCACATACTACCAGGCAAACATGGAGTCTATGATGAAAAACCGAGATCAAATAGAGACAAGAATGATGCAGGCATGTAGGTTCTCCCCAGTATATAAGATTCCTGTTATTTTAATGCAGTTTGATATTCATAAATTAAAATCTCTTGTAGGCTCTAAGAGAGGAACTAGCATTTGCTGAGCGAAGAGCAGAAGAAGAGCATGCAGCACATAATGCTACCAAAATGGTCTGCAGTCAAAATTGTTAGTTTCTCATTAAATTTTTCTTCTTCCAACATATAACCATTTCTGGTTTGTCTTTGGTAAAACAGGCTTTTATGGAAAAAGAAGTGAAATTGGAGCACAGAGCTATTGAGGCAGCTACAGCTCTTGCAAGGATACAGGTAATGTACGCTATCATACATTTTAATTTTGTAATTATGTATAAATATTATCAAAAAAACTATGTCATTCGGGCTTCCTCAGTTTGGTATAAATCATCATTTCTTAACATCATGCTTGACCATATGCATTGATTAGTTGGTTTTTGGTTGCTTCTGTTGCAGAGAATAGCAGATGAGAGGACCTTGAAGGCCACAGAATTGGAGCAGAAGGTGGTACTTCTTGAGGTACACACATTTTAAATGGGAAGACTAATTATTATTCTGAAATAAAGTTCTACCAAGAAGAGTGTGACATCATCTGTTATCAGGTTGAGTGTGCATTCCTAAATCAAGAATTGCAAGATATTGGAGATCGCGTGCGCCGTGAACAAAAGAAGTCACCAGAAGAGGCAAATCAAGTAATTCAGGTATACTCTCTCAGAGTCTCAAGAGTAAAGGAGAGTTTTCACTATATTTAATTGTACTGTGAGAATATGAGTGTAACATATTTAAGAAGGAAGCATTCTTTCTGGTTCTTTGCATATATTGAAGTTTAAAACTACGTTTATCTTAACTTTTTTAGCTTTAGGTGTAAAGTCTATCAGCAAGTGTCACATTTTGAAATAAATAAATACATAAATAAATAATGCTCTAATGATGGTGTTAATTATTGAGATGCAGGCATGGCAGGAAGAAACAGAGCGAGCATATAGGAGTCAGAGAGAAGCTGAAAACAAGATTTCTTCAATAGAGGCAACTGTTCATTTTTTTTTTTGTTTTTTAGTCATCTCCTGAATATTGTTTGAGTGAGCCTTAGCACCATGAACTGTTTAATGACCGGTGATCATGACCTTACTTTCTAATGATGTTAATTGACAAAATGATCTAACGTAATGCTGGTCAAGGTTGATTCTATTGTTCTTTTACTTACTATATTCCAATTTCAGGCTGAGCTGCAAAAGATGAGAGTGGAAATGGCAGCCATGAAGAGGGATGCTGAGCATTACTCCCGTCAGGTACTGAAATGAAATTATTTGCATCTTGTCAAAAGATTTCAAAATTTCAATAGTATGGCTTCTTAATGACCATCTGTTGCAATAATGTTGAATTTTTTTCTTAATAACAATAAAAATTGCAATAACGTGTGTGTTATTGAAAAGTTGGTATTTTAACCACTATCATAATAATTGCTAAGCAGGAGCATGTGGAATTGGAGAAACGCTATCGCGAACTTACGGACCTTTTGGTAATTCTTGCATTACCTATGTTTCGTGCAATTAATTTTGATGTTCAAGGAATGTGTAAATCACAAAAAATACACTCAAATTATTTTGTTATGGATAAAAAAGTCTTCAAATTTTGTTATCAATAAACATATCCTTAAATTATTTAAAAATATAACACAAATGCACATTCGTGAACTAAAACGTTCTATATTAATGAAAAAAAGTGACGTAACAAACAAAGCTTTCTATGTGGTATATGAGATTTTGACATTGACAAGTAAACCGCTTTACGTTTTTTCTCGAACATATCTCTAAATAAAGTTGGATATTTTTGTCACATTTTAAAATTATTTAAAAATATTTTTGTCGATAATAAAATTTGAAAATATGTTTGGACGAAAATAATTCAGATGCATTGTTGATGGTTTACTCTCAACTAATTTGTGTTATTCACATACATCGTTTCGTTTCAGTACTATAAACAGACACAATTAGAAGCCATGAGCAGCGAAAAAGCTGCCGCTGAGTTTCAATTGGAGAAAGAATATAAGCGTCTACAAGAAGCACAGGTTTGGCATTTGTGCGTGGGATCCTTTAGCAACTGGATTAATGGTTGAGTGAACTCCATCATTGATTGAGTTAACATCATTTTCCTTTTGAATAGGCTGAGACTGAAAAAAATAGAATTTCTCGTCGACCATCTTCATCTTGGGAAGAAGATACTGAAATGAAAACCCTCGAGTATGTTTCCTCTCTTTACGATAGCTTCTCTCATTTTTGTCTATGATGCACGCGTTTTGATGGAACTTAGCACAAGCTTCATTTTGATCATTACTACATTAATTATAGTTGAACCTAAAAAACTAAAAATCATTGACAATCACTTAGTACCAAAAATAGGCGTTTTATTCTGTTATTCTTGTTTTCATTTCCATATACGGAATTGCAGGCCACTTCCTTCGCATAATCGCCATTTGGTTGGGGCAAGCATTCAGGTATTATGTTGGTAACAAAAAAGGTATTCAGTCACTATAATAATGGGGGTAATGCTTTTTCTTTTTTAGCATTAGTTTCACTAGTTTGTAATACTTCATCCAGTTGCAGAAAGCAGTGAAACTATTAGATTCAGGAGCCGTAAGGGCCACAAGATTTCTCTGGCGTTATCCAACGGCTCGAGTTGGTCTATTTTTCTATCTGGTGAGATCAGTTCGTTGGGCATTTAAAAGTCCAATATCTGAGATGAAATAACCGTAAAAGGATTTTGAGTTGTTTGCTGACCATGGGAACTTGCAAGCAGGTGTTTGTACATCTCTTCTTGATGTATCTCTTGCATTGCCTTCAGGTAGAAGAAATACATATGCTAATTGCAATTTTGCAATATAGAATCTTGAAATCCAATGATCTAAACAACAATAAATTACTTTAACGAAATAACTTACTTGTATCAAATTCCGTTAACTACGGGTATATTATTTTTTCCCCTTGTGTAGGAGCAAGCTCACAATTTGGATGTTAGAGAGGTTGCAAAATCTTTGGGACTCTCTGACCCGAATTACCATGACTAATCTTATGATGGGGAAAAAAAAAATTCAAGGCCCTACATCTGGTGTTAACATTTCAAGATTACCCTGAAAATGCATGTAATCGTTACTGCTGCATGCTCGAGTTTTCTCAATGTGGGATGGCATCATCTCTTGCTTTATTTTTTCACCAAAATCGTAAAAACATGATTTAGGTACAGAAATTCATTCTTGTGATATCCCATTCTTTTCTTTAACTTTTTCAATCCTTTAGACTATAATACATATTACATTACTACACCTGCATGTACAAAATTCTATTGTAATTTGTACATAGCAGCTTAATTATTTATATAACTCTGGCGTTTTTTGATCGAGTTAATGCTTAATGCTAATAGCTCAAAGTCTTGTCGATGACTGGATGATGTTAACAGTTAACTATTGCAATGGGACAATCTATGCTTACTTCTGCTTCCGTGATACTATTCTTTCTTTCCTTCTAATTTCTAAGTCCAAAATAGATTGCTAAGGCGCTGTGATGAATGTTCTGTATTATTATTTTAACAAATTATTTTTTAAAATTTGTAGAATAAATATATAGTAATACTCCAAATTAAACCCTTAGAATATTTTGGTCGAACAGTTCAATTCTAAATTTTAATAACCAAACAAATTTTTAATATTTTATTTTATTAGACAAACTAATTTTCATATCAAATATCGTAAAAAGTTAGATAAATTAATTTTTATCATTAGTTAATACAACCATAATACTTAAGAATTTTTAAAATTCAGATCAGTCCTCCATATAATCGAAAGGCTGATTTAAAATATCACTTTTAAATAAAATATCTTTTATATAAATCTATAACATGTATTTTTGAATTATTTTTTATGTTTTTTTAATATCTTTTCTGATTTGATAATATATGATTTATGAATTTATTTTAATTAACTAAATAATGTAAATACTTTAAGAGTTTATTTGTCAGTCTTGTTTCGTTGTTTGTCCTAGCGCAGAGACGAGATCCATGTGGCAGCGATGGTGACCAATTCATTATGATTGAATACTTGCTAATAGGAGTGGAAGTGATTTAAGTCAGTTTATGAGTCAGTTTGTACTCAATTCGTTAATAATTCAGTAAGTTAAATTTGTTAGTTGGTGAGTCGAATTTGAGTCTGAAATTAAACTCATAAATTAAATGAGTCGAGTTTGAACTTAAATAAATTTAGCTGCTCATTAGCTCATAAGCTGATTCGATTATATATATATATATATATATATATATATATATATATATATATGAAATATATATATGATCTTAATTATTTAAAATTTATATTTGTTTTTATATATAATTTAATGTAGAATATAAATAAAAAAATTGATAATTTATTGATAAATAAAAAATATATAAAATTGATTTTTTAAATTTTTTTAAAATATATAAATTATAATTTATTAATATAAAATTATAAATTATGTTCTTATTATTTGAGTCAATTCCTAAATTTTTGATGAGCTAAATTTTTTAAAAAATAGATTCAATTATTAATGAATAGAGCCTATGCACCAAACTCAATTTTTATAAGCTGAAGTTAAGTTTGGTTTAACTTCTAGTTTGTCTCACTTTGAGGCCTACTTGCTAGCTTGCCTAGTAAACATCCCTAAATTATTAGTACTACGTGCAACATTATGAGATCATTTGAGAAATGTGTGTTAATGAATTGATGATCATGATACTCCCTCGTTGCCTCATCCGTCGTCCCCCGAGGAGAAGTGGTTTGGCGAGAAAGAAATGATACTTTCCTTTGTGCTTGGAAACTTGTTATTCTTAGCAAAACCTTTTCTATGATTGAGACTTTAGAACACATTAAATTTAAAGTGAATTTTATGATGTAAAAAAAAAGATTTTTTTATATGTGTATATGTGTATATTTGTGTTGTTAAAAGGATAGTGTGATAAGTGTTTAAAAAGAGAGTAATTAAAGAGATTAGATTTGACATGTTGTAAATAAAATATAGTATATTTTGTCTTATGTAACATGTAAATAATATATTAATTAAATAGGCTAATTATATTTATATTAATTAATTATTAAAGATAATATTGGACCTTTTATGATTTTTTTATTTTTGAATTTTTTAAATATACGATCTCTTTTCAAAAATATTAATTTTACACACAAAAATTTATTAATATTTATTTATTTTAATATATTTCTTTTTTTCGATGACTTAGATATATTCACTTTCACAAATATAAAAATGTATTTACATATTTTAACCAACAAAAAACATATAACTTTACGTATTTACATACATTTAAATTAACGGTAATATTTATATATATTTAATTTAAATATTATATCAATATATATCTGTCAATATTATTCTGGATACATATAGATATTTATAAAAAAATATTATTCAAACACCACATATTCTTGACATCTTATAAAAATAGTTTGTTATTAATTATTTTTATATTTAAATTTTTTAATTAATAAAAAATTTATATTTAATTGTTTAAAAAATATTGATAACAAAATAGCATTTGTAATATTGCCATTTTTATGGTGCAAAAAGAGAGAATATATATTTTGAGAGAATTGATTTTTTTTAAATGAAAATTGTAATAAAAAGTTTTGCTTTTTGTTATAAAGAGAAATTAAAAATAAATTTAATTTTAATGTAGTGTTAGTATAAAATAATTTTATATTTACATTTAATGACGTAACACTATATTAACAAAAATAATTATTTTTTATAGATGGTGTGAATTGTTATCTAAAAGACCAAATATAATTACACGACTGTGTAAAACACATTTTACACTGTCAATACATCAAAATTAAACTCACTAAAAATATATGTACCCAAAATTTGTATAATACCAGACATATAAAAAAATATGGTAGACACCAAGAAAAATATAAGAAAACATAGTTATTTTTTGGTATTATATAGACGATATCTTATTATTCTGTTTGCATTAAAATATCTATTTACAGTTGTTTATAAAAAATAATTAAAAAAAAATTCAAATACTAAAAAAAGAAAAAAATTTTAATAATTAATATTTCAAAAAAATTGTCTAAAAAAATTAAATATTTCAAGTTATTATTGGAATATTTTAGATGCAACCTATTATTTATAATTAAATTATTAATTTTTTACAATGAATAAACTATGTTATTGAGTGAATATTTAATATTTATTATTTTATAAAACGAAAAAAGTATATCTAAACATATTTAACAAAATTATATGATTAATTTCTCTTTGAAGGCATATAAATGTGTTGAAGAAAGATGATAATTTTTTTAATATATATTATACATTCATTAATTTAATTTAAAATAAATATTAATAAATTTTTGTGTGTAAAAATTAATTTTTCAGATGATATTTATTATATAAATAAAAATAATTAATTGAATTCTCTTTTTCAAGTAACATGAGTTGGAAGAAAAATCATTAACTTAGATAAAAAATTAATGAAAAAGAAAAATTCAATTAATTATTTTTGTGAAACTGAATATAGCTAAACCATCAAAAAGAAAAAAAGATATATATTAAAATAAATAAATATTAATAAATTTTTGTGTGTAAAGTTAATATTTTTGGAGAGAGAGCGTACATTCAAAAAATTTAAAAATAAAAAAATCATACAAGGTCCAATATTATCTTTAATAATTAATTAACATAAATATAATTAGCCTATTTAATTAATACATCATTTAGTCACAAAAAAAAATTAATACATCATTTTTATATTACATAAGACAAAATACACTACATTTTACTTGCAACTTGTTAAATTTTGTCTTTTTAATTACTCTCTTTTTAAATGTCACACTACCCTTTTAACAACACAAACATACATATGTAAAAGAATCTTTCTTTTTATATTATAAAATTCACCTAAATTTAAACCTGCATAATGCAAAAAAACTAGTGCTATAACCTTCTTTTATAAATATTTTAGATAATTAAAACAATATAAAAAAAATTGAGTTTAAAATTTATATATATATATATATATATATATATATATATATATATATATTGTTTAAGAAGATTTTTTTTGATAAAGTATAAAAAGTCAATCTTTTCTATTTGGTTTTGATAAATTCAGGTACTTTCTTAATAATTTTTCTTAATATTGTTGAATATCAATTGACTTTACAACTTATAATTTTATTTTAAAAATTTATAAGAAAAATATAATATATAGATTATTTGATTTATAATGTAAAATTTATAAGAATAGAATAATATTTTAATAAATATAATTAATAACAAATAAATAACATGACAATTTTTTTCTTATAAAATAATCTAATAATAATATTAAATTTATTATTAATTAGAAGATAATGCTAGTAAAGATCATTAGATGAAGAAAAAATAAAAATAAATTTAAAATTTTGTAAAAGTTATAATTTGACAAAAAAAAACTTATGTGATAATAGAATAAAATAAAAAAGATATCGTTCATTAATGAAAAAAAAATAGTAGATATGAACTTTTACGTAGATAAAATCTATAACTGTATAACGTCCGAGTTTTTTTGCAAAGTAAATAATGATTCATTCTTTGTTTAGGATTTTATTTTCAAAATTTATTTTATTAGTAGTAATTAAATTAATTTTTATGATATTTTGAGTTTAAAAATTTATTAGGGCTCTTATATATAATTTTTATAATAATTGAATATTTTTTATTTAAAATTTAAAATTTTAGGAGTTCAAAAATAATGAGAATATTATACAATTTAATTTTAAATTAGAGTCTTTAAATAAATTTTTATGAGCTAAAAGAAAAATTAATTAAATTATCTCTAATTTTAAATTAGAATACTTATTTTAAAATTAATTAGTGAATTTATGAATAAACAGTGTTGTTAAATTAATTTTAAATTATTATTATTTTATCCTTTAATTTTATCAAAATACTTATTCTATCCTTATCCCTTTTACTAAACTCTCACTACTAGAAAATTAGTTATTACAGACGGATATTTCCGACGGATTTTATCCCACGGAAATACAGACGGAATTTCAGAGGGATTTTTTGTCGGAAAACACAAAAAATGAATTAGCATAAATTATAGACGGAAAACAAAATCCGTCGATAATTCCGTCGGTAAAATTAATTTTTTTCGTGGGAAATGGTTACAGACGGATTTTTCGTCTGTAATTAAATAGACAAAATGCTTTATTTTATTAAATTATTACAGACAGAAAATCCGTCTGTAATTTAAAATTTTCCGTCGGAAAATTTTAATTTAAACCTAATTTCATCCCAAGCCTATCGAACTCCTTTCACGCACACAAAACCATATTTCTTCTTTTTCTTCCTTCCTTCTCTCTTTCTCTCTCTTCTTTCACACCCTAGAACCCTAACTAACCACAATTTCTCTCAAAAATGGTGTTTCACCATTGCAGAAAACTCTTGCCAGAAATCTGAGTCCCTCTGCCACGTGGAGCAGAATTGTTCTTCAAACTGTGATGATTGCCTCAAAATCTGCATCACCAACCCCCAATACTACTATTATTTCCAACCACCGCCACCGCCACTGCCATCGCCACCGATTCCTCCTCTCCCTATAGACGATACATCAGACCATGGAAAAAGCCACGCGCTCTCGCCCTACTTGGTCCTTGCTCTCTCCGTTATCGGAGCTGCTTTCTTCGTTGTTATTTGCTATGCAATCTTCGCGAGGATCTTCAGAAGGAGGAGAAGATCCTTATCACCACCGTTGAATCTTCGAACATAGGATAATACGCGTGATGATTTCTTCGTTGATGAGGAGCATGGTCCTGTGGTGGACCACCCGATCTGGTACATCCGTAACCCTATCGAGCTCTGTTAGCTACAATTCTTCTATTCCATCCGTACACTCTTTCAACAAGGTTTTTGCTTTTATTAATTTACTTCTGTATTTATCTTGGTCTTGCTTGTTTAGGTTTATTAGGACTTATTCTTTTTTCTCATTCGTTCTTTTGTGTGTATGAACTACTTTGCAGATTGATTGTTTTATATATAGCTTCTGCTTTCGTTTTATTGGTTCCATAGAGCTTCAAATTGGAAGGAGGCTTTACCTCCAGGGATTAAGGGATTCTGAGTCATGGATGTGATGTCGGAAGCTCTTCGAGCTTGTCAAAAAACTTCCATGAGATGGATTCATCATCTGAAGATGAGGATTAGGGAACTCATCAATGTGGTTCTGGCAGTTCCAAAGATAAAATTCCTCTTCCTGGGCGGCTGTGGAGAAGCTTACTATTACAGGTAAGGTTGTAGTTGTTTGAAATAATGTAGGGTGTATAATGCTTTTGTTTTGTAATTTTTCCTACTTGGGAATAGAAGTAAATAAGTGCTGTGAAAGTCCTATGAAAATATTTGTAAATAATGTATGTTAACTTGAGTTCTAAAACAACAGTACAATGAGAAAGCTACACAATACCACTATTTCTATCTTCGGCTGGAGATTATGAAAAAATCAACCCATGCTCCGGTTCTTGCAAATTATTCTTTCTGGATTGTGCTTTAGAATAATCTGTTTTGATGATGTTGTCAATGCCTGTAGCACATCAGGTGCAGAGGCTGACTGGGAATCTTCGCATTCTTTACTCTGCACTGGCAAGAGGTCTGATCCCGCTCATAGGGAGGCACTTCTTAAATTCAATAAACATGCTAATGGTAAGATTCTTTCTGTTTGAAAATCAATGATTTTTAACAATCTAAATTTCTTCAGAATATATTATTTTCTTTATGTTCCTGTTTATTTACCATAAGTGAAGTAGAAGTTTCATAAGTGAAGCTAACTACATTGAATTCTCTGGTGTCAAGGCAAGTGATTTCAATGAACCATCTATACACCTGAACTTGTCATTATGATTTTGTTATTATTTTGCTATGTTTGCTAGTGTTTCTAATTCTTTATGCTATTTAGAAGCTTGTTTATAACTTGAATATAGTGATATACTGATGTTAGCTGAATGGAATAGATGCACATTTACCTAAAATGTTGTTCACAGTGCACAGATAACTTGAGAATTGGTCATGTCAATTATATTGGTGGAACTATTTAAACATTTTATCTAGTGGCCATGTCAATTAAAATTGGGACTGTTGATTTCAGGGATGATATAGTGATATGGGCAAGGAAAAAGACTGGTTCGTCTGTTATTAGGATAAATTCAAAAAAGAAGGCAGAGGAATTTCTGACAAAGTATCATACATTTGTTATTGGTTGGTTTGACAAATTTGAGGTAAGAAACACTTGGAAAACTCATTGTTAGTGTTTCCACTTTTCTGGGCTGTGCTAATTTTTGTGTGCAAATATATCAGGGACATGAATATGACGAATTCGTGAGAGCTGCAAAGTTGGATAATGAACCTGAAATATACACTGCATATGGTGAGTCGGCAATTGTTTCAATCCTTATGTTCAATGAGTTTAGGTTTGGTCAATGGCAGTTTTAAATTTTGGTTGGTTTTGACTTTGAAGTTTCAATCTTTCCCCTGTTTCTGGATTTTGATCTCTGCCTCCAAAGGAGAAGAAAAGGTGAGTTTCTCTTCATTTTTTCATTTTGCTTCTGAGTTTCTAACTCAATTTTGTTTCAGTAGAATTTAATTTCTTGAATCATATGACAATAAAATTTGCTTTTTGAGCATATATATTACTTATTTGAAAATTCATAAACTGGTTTTGTAGAATTGAATTTATGTGTGGAACTCAGCAATTAGAATCTTGATCTATGTATTCCACAAGTATGCTTCATGGAAAAATTACGGGGTCAAAACTCGGAATTTGAGTTCAGGTGCGGCTTCATGTTTCCTTTACGGTTTGGATATATAGCAAGTTGAGCTTTTCGTAGATGGAGCGCTTCAAAAGTTGTATAAAGGGTTACTTTATTTAAAGGGACCAAGACCAACACTAAGGTTGTAGTGGTATGTTTCTAACATACAATTCTGAGCTTCATTTATTTTTGTACCTTAGAAAATGTTACATGTTAGAAAAAGGTGGAGATGAAGAATGAAAACTTGGCGGATGATGGAGATGATGAAGCAGGGAGCTAGCTATCACAAACAGAGGAACATGAATAATAGAAGAAGATCCATTAGGCGTAGATGTAAATGCTTGCACGGTGCTCATTCTCTCCTACAAATTTAAATCTATCAAATGTTTCTTTTCTTACACTTGTTATTTAATGGTTCTTGACTTGTTGTAATTTTTCAGCTACTCCTTCCCAAAGAATCCACCAAAAACTAGACAAAAGGACAAAGGGGAGCCTCTAGAAGAATTGTTTGAGATAGAGGATGGTAGTTTTGTGGTGAATGTCTTTCATGAAATCAAAGCTTGTGGTGAATGTTATTTAATGTTTTGTGGCAGGATAGGGCATTTTGTTCCTTAAATTGACTAATTTCTTTTTGTCACTTGTGCATCATCTTCTATCAGCCAGAGCATCATATACTGAGTTATATTTGTTTATGATTGTAGTATAGAATGAAGTTTGTTTATGAACTATATATTTGAATTGCTGAGATATTTTATCTGGAATTTGCATGCATATTCTTGTTCTTTCCTGTTCTTGTTATGACTTGATTTTGGCTCCTCCTTCTTGTCCTTGTCTGAGCAGGTATGGGGAGACCGAAGGAAGATTTTTCTTCCTGATTTAGGATTAGAAATAGGTGGTGATATGAACCTAGCCGCTGGCATTCAGGTGGCATAATTGGCTCTTAAGCATTAGCAAAATAAGAAGCAGCAGCAAAGGATTATTGTCTTTGCTGGAAGGTACAAAAAATTGTCCCTTTCTGAAATATTTAATTCATTTGTTTGTAGCTATTTTCTCATCTAATTATCTCATTTCATGGTTTCTAAAGTCCTGTCAAGCATGAGAAGAAAGTATTGGAGATGATTGGAAGAAAGTTAAAAAAGAATAATGTTGCACTTGACATTGTCAATTTCGGCGAGGAAGATGAGGGGAAGACAGAGAAGCTGGAAGCACTCCTTGCAGCTGTAAACAATAATGATACCAGCCACATTGTTCATGTTCTAACTGGTACAAATGCTCTTTCTGATGTGCTTATAAGGTTTGTGAATTCAATTCATCTTATTTTATTTCTGTTTCTTACTTTTTAATAAGGATTCCCATTTGATCCAGGACTTCTTTGATATACATGTGAGTTAAGGAATTTGTTTATTATCTGCTCGGCTTCTATCCAATTCTGTTCTGTTTTCTTCCAATCTGATTGAAGTTTGGGGCTTTGGACTCTTGTGCTTTTTCTTTTAATCTTTTCCCCAATTATTTACTAGCTCACCAAATAAACATTGGCTCGTCCTTCATATATTTTCTTTGCCAAACCCAAGTAGCAAAAATGGCATGCTTTAGATGGCTCTCGTGAAATATTTGTCATACTTATTCTATCATCCTATTTTTTTTTTGTGTTAGAGGATTCATTGTTGCTCCGACTCTTTTTTAATTCTTTCCTGTAGTACAATAACAAATTTGATTTCTCTATTGAGAAGTAATTTTGTAACCTTGTTTTGTGGCAGCACACCTATTTTTACTGGAAATGGTGAAGGTGGAAGTGGATTTGCAGCTGCTGCAGCAGCAGCTGCAGCTGGTGGTGTATCTGGATTTGAGTTCGGTGTGGATCCAAACTTTGACCCCGAGCTAGCTCTTGCTTTAAGAGTTTCAATGGAAGAAGAGAGAGCCAGGCAGGAAGCAATTACAAAAAAAGCTGCAGAAGAAGCTTCTAAACAAGAGAAGGGTGGTGAGCAGCAAGCCAACTCACAAGATGCAACAATGACTGAGCGTGCTAGTGCATCAGCTTCAGAAGCTGAGACAAAGACAAATGATATGATGGTTGGTGCTATTTGTTCTTTTAGGCAGATTTATTTTTCTATTTCTTCCCCCCATAGGCAGAAGAATTCATGCACATATGGCTGATGGATGCTGATTCATGTCCATTTTTTGAGAAAGAATTCAGTTAATCTTTCTGTAATATATGTAAAATTGTGTAAAATTTAGTATGTTTGAACAATATATTGAGGATTATAGTTGATAATATACTTTGTTTATGTTTTGAATTATATTAACTTGCTTGTTTATAATAATTTTTTTTAGCTTTATAATACGATGAATTTGTTTATTTTTTGTAATATTATAAATATTTGAACAAATTAGATAAAAATTTATATTAAATTTATATTTATTTTGTATGAAAACAAGTTTATTTTGTAATTGGAAAAATAAAAAAAATATATTTTACCTTACTGACGGATTTACAGACGGATTTTCTGTCTGTAATTAGAACGTGGGATAATTTTCCAAAGTTCAAATTACAGACGAAAAATCTGTCGGAAAATTCGTCTGTAATTACAGACAGAAAATCCGTCGAAAAATCCGTCTGTAATTACAGACGGAAAATCCGTCTGTAATTACAGACGGAAAATCCGTCTGAAAATCCGTCTGTAATTACAGACAGAAAATCCGTCGGAAAATCCGTCTGTAATTACCGACGGAAAATCCGTCGGAAAGTTCATCGTCCTGGGGAAATGGATGGAGAATTTACAGAGGGAAAATCCGTCGGTAACTGGTAAAAATCCGTCGGTAATTTTTCGACGGAAAAAAATCCGTCGGTAAATAATTTCCGACGAGGCTTTTACAGAAGGACAAAATCCGTCGGTAACCAAAAATCCGTCTGTAATATAGACCAAATCTGTCTGTAAATCTGTCTGTATTAAGCCATTTTCTAGTTGTGTCTAATTCTAATCCCCAAATTAAACTCACATCTTTTCACTCATAAAGAGGAAAATTTCGAGAAAGGGGAAGGAGAACGCGATGGAGCTCGTCATCGGGAAGAGATGAAGCAATGGCGGTAGGTGTTGCTGCTGCTGCTACCGTTGTTGTCGCTGGAGCTTGCCATTGAGGTTGCTAGAATCGCTACCTTTGCCGTTTCAAAATGCCGCAGAATTGCTTCGACATCACTGCATAAAACTTTAATTGTTGCAGCCACAATTTTCTGCTGTTCTGGTCTAAATCCTGTGTCCTTTCATTCCATTATACATCGACCCTCTTCACCCTTTAACTTGGCACTTCAGATTCGATTTTTTTGATCCCTTGGAACCAAATTGTGACTAGACTTTATATTTATGATTGTTTGGTTTTGTATCTATAATTATTTTGATATACTGTGCTTTGAACTTATAATTATACTTACAAAGATTAGTGTCAAAGAATTTTAAATTGGCTTGAATAATCGATTTGTTAGAATTAAATATTTATCTTTGTTAAGCTCATTTTAATATGCATATGAGACTATATTTTTATGAAACTATATGTATGTTTGATGAAGTTTTATATTATTTTAAAATATTTAATTTTATTCGAATATGTATCTTTGAAGTATTGAATTATTTGTTAGTCCTCACTTATTTTAAAATTATGAAATATGGTTGAAATGTCTTAAGATTGATAAAATATGATTGAAAAGGATGTAGATGAGAAAGTATTATTTGATTTGATTTGATACGTTATATGTTTGAAAGACAAAAAAATTTGTTATATTTGAAATTAGATGTTTTGAATTAGTTTGGGAGACTCGTATTAAAAAATTGTAGTTAACGGTGATTATGACGTTAACTTAGATGCATCTGACTCAGACCTCAACTAGTAGGAGTGTTGTTAGCCTAACGTATATATCACACATTAGATCTGCTATTCTATTTGAACACACAAGAGAAAAAGGTTACCTATAGAGATGGAGCCGTCTAAGTGTGGACCTTTAATTTGATTTCTGTATGAAAACTCTCTTATTGATTCACTTATTCATATAAATTATTATTTTTTAAATAAAACTATTTTTATGATAATATTTATATGGTCTCATATGGATTATAAATATATTGTTTAGTTACTGAATTACAAAATTCATTCTGTTTTTTTAAAAAATTATTTTTCAAAAGCAAATATTTGAATATGTGAGTCATTCTATTTAAGAATAATGATGTATAATAAATATTTATTTTTTATTGTATTCCTAAATATTATGCTCTATATGTCTCATGTATGATCTATCTATATTTATTTATTTTATTTTTGTTAAGAATAGATAATTATTTATTTTAAAATTTCTAAATTTTATTAAAATTATTTATAACCTTTTTAATTATCTCATATTCGAATATATTAAACTTGTTAAGAGACTAATTTTTTTAGCGTCATTTATGGCTATTTTTTATCGTGATGAAATTCGTGCAATTTTATTTCTGTAATTATATCATATTTATTGTTATAGGGAATTAATATGCATATGTTATTAATTAGGATGAATTTTATAGTGTTTTCTATTGTGGTATTTAAATTGATTAATTTGTTTTTATAAATAAAAATAAAATATATAAAATAAAAATAAAATATTTAAAATTTGTTAAATATTATTTATTTATTTTTTTAATAAATTAGATACAATGTCATAGGCACTATAATATTTATCATTAATTATAGTGTACTTGTAATAATGTAAAATTAATAGTGAGGATAGTGATTTTTAATTCAAATGTTAAAACTAATAATTTTTTACGGATATATAAAAACAGAATTCAATTAAAAAAGCTAAAACAATAAAGTTTTCCTTTATATATTGTATCCATGTCGTTGCATGATATAATAGATGCTCTTTAATAATATAATTGAATGATTATATTGAATAATGATATTTTATCATTCATTGTTGGCAAGATGCTTCAATATATTATTAGACTAACAATTGAAACGGCCAAGAATGGAATATTTTTTCTATAATTCTTAATCAATCAAATAATAATTTGACGAGTAACAATAACACCTCATGCGACACAATTTTCTAAAAAAAGGAATATAAAGAGGTAATAAAATATTTATATAATATATATAATAAAAATTTAAAAATATTTAATTTAATAAAATATTAAATATTTATTATTTTTTATATTTAAATAATTATTTTAAATAATATAAATATATTATATTTAAAAAATTAATAATATTTTATTTTAAATATTTATTTTTTAATTTATATTAAATAAAATAATTAATTTATTATATACATTATACAAATATTTTATTAGATTCAAATAAAAATAGCATATATATTTCTTAATGGACCACCACGTTCAAGGTACAAGAAAGGAATAAGCGACAACAAAAGTTCCCGAACAGAGAAATGAAAGGAGAGACCGCCACCTACAACACCACGCTGTCCTCTTCTATCAGACAAATTAATCTTCTAGTCTGTCTTTTCAATCAACTACTACTTGTTTCTCTTATCATTTTCAAATTCATTTCAATTAATGACTTCATTCAACATCCCCCCCATAACGGTATTTATCTCTCCCTAACACCACCTCATAGGAATATATTTTGTTATTTTGTTATTTATAATTTTAATGCTGTGATCACAAAAATCGGCACTCCCTCATCGACGTGTCCAATAACACGAGAGATCAGAAAGAGAAGCACTTCACTCTGTTTTGAAAGAAATATTAGAATTAGAAAACGACAAACGCATGCACCCACCACTTTGGAAAAATAATATCCATAATAATCCGTCTCTCCCTTTGACTTTGGGCGGCTTTATTAATAATTGGCGTGCTTTGCTTTGCTTTGTTTTGTAGCAGAGACAGGGCTTCTCCATCAAGTCCAGGATTTGTGGCTTCTTTGGAACCTCAAAGAGGAAGATTTCACAGTCACAGAAAGTAGTAACTGCAGAACAAGAACAAGAAGAACAAGAAGACATGGAGAGCATACTCAAGCCCCTCAGAGATGGCGAGTCCGTCCTCGACCTCAGCCCGAGATCCACCGTCAGCGGCGGCGTCGAGGACGTCTACGGCGAGGATCGCGCCACCGAGGACCAACTTGTCACCCCCTGGACTTTCTCTGTTGCCAGGTCAACCACTCACAAACCAGCTTCACTTCACATGCACTTCATGCATTCAATTAATTCTGCTAATCTTTGATTTTGATCATCATCATCATACTCTCTCTAACAATAATTGACTCAACGCTTACGTAACTTCGTCTTGTATAGTTGTATTGGTTTTCTAAGATGGTATTGTGAACATGATTTAACATATTTGACTGAATCATCTAATAGTTCACATGAAGAAGTGGAAGTAACCAACTTTTTTATTTTATACTAGATTAAATTTTCTACTTTCGGGAAAGGGATCATTAATAGGTATGGTGTAAAATTGTGTTATGGTGGCAGTGGGTACTCTTTGCTGAGGGATCCACAGTACAACAAAGGGCTTGCTTTCACCGAGAAAGAGAGGGATGCGCATTACTTGTGTGGCCTCCTCCCCCCCACTGTTATCACTCAGCAACTTCAGGTTATTTGGCATTTTCAAACTATTTTCTTATATTTGTATTTTTCTGTTTGGTCCTGATGATTTCCTTGTGTGGTCCACAGGAGAAGAAGCTGATGAAAAGCATCCGAGAGTATCAGGTTCCCTTGCAAAAGTACATGGCAATGATGGACCTTCAGGCATGCATTTCAACTCATCATACTTATATTTAAACAGCATCACATTTGTCTTGAACTCTTTGAGGGCATGAAAAATCTACTCGTGTAAAACTAGCACATTCCTTGTCTTATATGGAAATGAGGAAACGAAAGACGAAAAGTAACAGGTAATGCTGTTTTGATGTACAGGAGAGAAATGAAAGGCTGTTTTACAAGCTTCTAATCGACAATGTTGAGGAATTGCTTCCGGTTGTATACACTCCTACTGTTGGTGAGGCTTGCCAGAAATATGGGAGTATCTTCAGGCGTCCTCAGGGTCTTTACATCAGTTTGAAAGAGAAGTATGTATTTCATTTTTCTCCTCCTCTGTTTGCTTGCAGTTTTGGGCTAAATTGCATAGCAATCGTTGGCCTTTTGCAGGGGGAAAATACTTGAGGTCTTGAAAAACTGGCCCGAGAGGAGTATTCAAGTAATTGTGGTTACCGACGGCGAGCGAATTTTGGGACTTGGAGATCTTGGATGTCAGGTATTTCTGCAGGGGAATCAAAATTTTTAATTTATTTACAATCAATATATAGAGATAGCCTTTCTATAACTAACAATTTTTAATGTGGTTCAGGGGATGGGAATTCCTGTTGGTAAATTGGCTTTGTACACTGCTCTAGGCGGAGTTCGTCCTTCAGCTGTAAGCATTTTTTCCATGATTGGTTTTCTCATTTTCATGATTATGTGCCCTATAATTACTTGTTTTTCTAATTTTCTTCCTCTTTGTGTGGCTAGTGTTTACCTGTTACAATTGATGTGGGGACCAATAATGAGAAATTACTGAATGATGAGTTCTACATTGGACTTAGGCAAAAGAGGGCAACTGGGAAGGTACGTATAATATATATGACTTGATTAATTATTTCATATGACATTTTGCACCTCTTAACCCGATTCTGAGGCTAAAGTTTTCTCATAGGAATATTATGATCTTCTACACGAGTTCATGTGTGCAGTGAAGCAAAATTACGGCGAAAAAGTTCTTGTACAGGTGTTTACAAATTTAATGTCTGGTTTATGAGGTGAATGTATATTAATTTGCTCCATCATTTTGTCTGATACTTTCAAATGGCTTCTGCAGTTTGAGGATTTTGCGAATCACAATGCTTTCGAGTTACTTGCAAAATACGGCACAACTCATCTAGTATTCAATGATGATATTCAGGTAATATATTCCACAAAATCTTTTTTTTTTTTGTTCTAAAAGTAATATCTTCTTATCTTAGGGGACTGCGTCTGTTGTTCTGGCTGGAGTTGTAGCAGCTCTAAAGCTTGTTGGTGGCATTCTGGCTGATCACACATTCCTCTTCCTTGGTGCTGGAGAAGTAAAGCATCAGTTTTTCTGACTTAATATCTACACTAATTTTTATTACTTTGGTTTGGGAAATTTTGAATTCTTTTTATTTTTCCATATGTACTTCACAAATATTACTTAACAAGTTAGGTTGTGTTATTTCTTCTCTATCATGCTATCAGGCCGGAACTGGTATAGCAGAGCTAATAGCTCTTGAGATGTCGAAGCAGGTGATTCAGCTATTTTTTTGGATATTAGTAGCCTTGCTCCCTTGAGTTCATTCTGATTTCTGAGTTACAGTTGGTGATGTTTTTCTTTTTTCTTTTTTAAATTGTTTCTACTGTAGACGAAGGCACCGATAGAGGAGAGCCGCAAGAAGATATGGCTTGTAGACTCAAAAGTAGTATTTTTTTAAGTTCTCATTGAAATTTAGTTTTGTTGCTTTCATTTATTTGGCTTCAAGTATTTGTTTATTTTCATGCAGGGTCTGATTGTTAGTTCACGGAAGAATTCGCTTCAACACTTCAAGAAACCTTGGGCCCATGACCATGAACCTCTTAACAATCTCCTAGATGCTGTTAAGGTGGGAAAATATGACCATTTATGATTTGCAATAGGTTGTCTTCACTCTTCAGATTAGTTTTAATGGTTACTTAACTTATAATTTCAGGTAATCAAGCCAACAGTTTTGATTGGATCATCAGGAGTGGGAAGAACATTTACAAAGGAAGTAGTTCAGGCTATGACTGCAAACAATGAAGTAAATCTTATCTCACATTGTCTTATTTTGGGTATTTAGATTTGCAATTGTAAATATATTTGGACTATATCTGTGGCATGTCATCACCTGCAGAAACCTCTCATTATGGCTCTTTCCAATCCAACATCTCAGTCTGAGTGTACAGCTGAAGAGGCTTATCAGTGGAGTGAGGTAAAATACTAACCAATAACTATATCTCTTCTCTTAACCTGATTAAGCATCTTTTTTTCAATTACTTTTTGTTATGAAAATGATGATTGAAACTCCTACCCTTTTTTTCACCCCTCAAAGGGTCGTGCAATATTTGCTAGCGGGAGTCCATTTGGTCCTGTAGAATACATGGGAAAAGTTTACGTGCCTGGGCAGGCCAACAATGCTTATATTTTCCCAGGCTTTGGTTTGGGTTTAGTAATCTCAGGAACAATTCGAGTGCATGATGATATGCTTCTGGCAGCCTGTAAGTGAATGAAAAAATTGTTTCTAGCCTCTTCCATATATATATATATATATATATATATATATATATAGCAACAATGTTCACATTGTTGTGATGTATTGTGCAGCTGAAGCGTTGGCTAAACAAGTGACAGATGAGAACTACAATAAGGGCTTGATTTACCCACCATTCACTGATATCAGAAAGATTTCTGCTAACATAGCTGCAAATGTTGCTGCTAAGGCATATGAACTAGGTGCGTGCTCATTAGTTTTAACTCTTTAACTCTTTAGTCCCTCTTGCATTTTGTTTCACACTCAAAAAACAATAATTTCCTCCAACTCTGGTTGCATGCAGGCTTGGCTACGCGTCTTCCTCGCCCTGCGGATCTTGTGAAGTATGCTGAGAGCTGCATGTATAGTCCTGTATATCGCAACTATAGGTGAATGTAATCATTTGCTGTCATCAACTCTCGAGTCTTGCGGCTCTTTGCTGTAATAAACATGTGTCTGGTGTGTGGTTAAATACTCGTTATATTTATGCTTTACTTGAAGCAAAATTTTTCTTTTGTAAAGTCCTTATTTCGTCGATTAGAGGACTGGAGAGTGTTTCAGAGCGTTAAATTGTGGACTGCCTAGGATGTATGGCAACAGTTTCGAATAATCACTAATGAATTTCGAGACGCTAATTCCCCCAAAAGAATGTTCTGTATATATATATATATATATATATATATATATATATATAATGCATCATGTTCGTTAGTTTTGTGTATATATATACACACAAACCCCACTTTTCGTATATATCTTTTTGTAAAAAAATATTATTTGCATATTAAAATTAACAAGTAAAATTAGTTATTAAGTATTTGTGGATAAATATACGTAGTTTATTTATTTTAACGTGTATTTTATATTTTAATATAGATTTTATTTTAGTGGTTAATTTTAGTAATTAATTTTACTGTACATTTATTATAGTTGCTTTTTGTACACGCATATAAAAGACAACTTTTATCTTTTTTTAAGAATAGATTTTTTTAACTTTTTTTTAAATTAAGAGAGTACAGTGTAATCTCTAATTTTTTAATATTTTTTTTTCATATTTTTTTTAATTTTATCAATGAAATGTATGGTAAGAAATCATATTTTACCTCCGTAAGTGAAAAAATTGAGAGGTTTTAAATTCTACTAGAGTGCATATAACGTACATTTTTCGTATATCATCTTTATATGAAGATGATAGTTAAAATATGGATACACATTAAAATATTTTGGCATTCTAATGTACATGTATAAATGTGGAAAGACTCTCATCATTGATTATGATTCTTGATTTGTAAATATGACACCGAGATGTCGTTTGGGTCATCAATCTTGGCGAGATTAACAACTCCATTATGGTTGGAGTCTCCCTTTAAACTCAGGAATATCAATTTTGATTTCTAAATCTTTAGTTTTCGTGTTGTTGTATTGTGCTATTTGTGTGGACAAATCTTCGGATAAAGAACAATAACGAAATGGATTTGCATTATCTTCTTCGGTGGAAGATATGTCTTCACTTTTATTGCCATGATTATTTTGAACGGCTTCATATTTTGCAAGTTGCTCCTGAAACTCCTTAATTTGATAGTATAATTCTTCCATTTTAATCTCTTGAATAGTTCTATACTTTGGAGTCATATTTTATTACTACGTAATGACGTTGATACTTTGGCACTGATGTTATGATGATGATGATAATGCACAATGATGATGGAAATGCACCAATAATGATAATGATGGAAAGATACTAAAGATAATCACCAACCAGCACCACACTAAAGACCTACACCCGCGAGGACCGACCTTGATCTGATATCAAACTAACACCAGGACGTCGTTTGGATCACCAATCTTGATGAGGTTAACAACCCCACTATGGTAAAAATAGTCAAGAACATACCTTAGTTGGCTAAGCAAAGGATGCACCTCTTACTCTCAAAAAAGTTTAGAGGAAAATAAGCACATAGCTTATTTAATATATAATTCAATCAACTCAACTTGATAAATAAAAATGGTATATATGCATATTTATACTAGTAGAAGAAGAAAAAAACCTTCATGACTTGGACAATGTGGGACTAACTCATAACACAATATAGTAACATATGCTAAACTAGATTACTTTAATTAGCAACACAAACGTAAATATATATGCTCCTAGATCATTCTCTCTGGATTGAAAAATGCTTAGCTTGTAGCGAAAGATTTCATTGGTGAGTGTATTTTGTCTTGAAAGATGTGAAAAGACATAGCTCAACTTGATTCTTTTAACCATCTACATGTCGTAACAGAGTTAATACGATTTTCTTATCATCTTTGATAAAAGAATATGTATTTTTGAAACCATCATGAATAGCTCGATGATCATATTGCCAAGGACATCCTAACTGTAAGTGGCACACATCCATTGGGATGACGTCACATCACACTTTATTCTTGTATTTACTCCTCGTACAAAATTATTCACAATATTGCTTTGTTACTTTAACTTCATTCTCTTTTTTTAACCAATACAACTTGTAAGGATGAGGATGTAACTTGGTTGGAAGCTTCAATTTGTCTACCATATAATTTGAAATAACATTTTCACAACTTTTACTATCTATGATAACCTTGCAAACCTTCTCTTCAATAGTGCATCTTGTGTGAAAGATGTTGTGGCGTCGCCAATTCTCGTCTTCTTTATCCTTGCAGTATTTAAACTTTGACAAACTACTAAAACTTCTCCACAATCGGCTAGAACCTCTTCAATATCATGGTCAACCTCACATTCTTCCTCTTTCTCCTTGATTGGTTTTTTGCTAACTTTTTTTCTCAACAAGAGTGATAACCCTTCTTCATGTCCAAAACCTTGACATTTGAAGCGTTTCTTACCTGATGAGCCACGCTCTTTTTACTTTTAAAAGATCCTGTCTTCATTTTTTGTTGAACATCAAAGATGATTTCTTTGCCCTTCGGGGACTGAATGTTACTCATTTGTGTTTTTTTCTTTTCAATATTTAATGATAGCCTAATGACATCATCTAAGGTCCGATATGGTTGTAGCTGAACGACATTAGAAATTTCTGCGTTTAGTCCTCCAAGATAACGAACAATTGTTTGTTCTTCAGGCTCGTGAATGTTGACATTAGAATTTTTGCCAGTAAAGAATTTTATAAAAATATAGTAGCGTTGTAAGCATAGATTCTAAACCAACAGAAATTATCTTCGTACAAACATTTGGTTGTCACAAGTAACAAACCCAATAAATTTATAAACCGAAGTATTCAAACATCGGGTTGTCTTCTCAAGAAATTGCAGGGAAGTATGATTTATTATTGGTTATGGAAAAACAGTGTTTGGGTTTGAAAAAGGTTTTAAGCAAGAGAAATAGATTGCAAGAATTAATAAATTAATAACTAATAAAACTCTTAGCAAGGTATGAAAACTGGAAGTCCTATCCCAGTTATCCTTATCAATTGTGATGAGAATTGGATTTTTCTCCGACTAAGTTAACCTCTAACTATGAAGATAAGTCAAGTGGATGGAATACGTTTGGTTCCTCAGGTCCTAGTCTTTCCTTAGAAAAGGCTAGAGTTAGTTGAACTCGAGTTAATTCTTGAAGAATTCCAATTTTCAGTCAACAATGAGTTTGATAACTCAAGAGTCACCAATTAATCAACCAGAGCCAAAAAGTAGAAAAATCTAAATTATTTATATCATAAATAAAAGAGACAAATCATAGATCTGAAAATACCTCAAATTATATTAACCAAAGAAAATCATAACATGAATGGTCATCAAACAAATAAAAGAGAAAATAAATAAATAAGAACATTGAACCTGAGATGAAGAAGAAATATTCCTAATTTCTAAAATTCCTAATCCTAATCCTAAGAGAGAGGAGAGAGCCTCTCTCTCTAAAAACTACATCTAAACTATGAAGAGTCAATTATGAATGTATGATTTGATTCTGCTCCACTCTCAGCCTCTAATCTGTGTTTTCTGGGCTGAAAACTGGGTCAAAAACAGCCCAAAAGTCACTCCCAGTGCTTTCTGGTCCGTACAGGTCGCGGCAAGGTGACGCGGAGGCGTCGCCCACGCGTTTGCGTGGATTGAAGTTCGCAGATGCGACGCGAACGCGTCATCCACGCATTTGCATCACTTAACTTCAGGGAAGCTATGACAAATTATATATCGTTGCGAAGCTCTGAATGTTAGCTTTCCAACGCAACTAGAACCGCGTCATTTGGACTTTTGTAGCTCAAGTTATGACTGTTTGAGTGCAAAGAGGTCAGGTTAGACAGCTTAGCAGTTTCTTCAACTTCTTGTATTCCTTCCACTTTTGTATGCTTCCTTTCCATCCTCTGAGTCATTCATGTCCTGTAATACCTGAAATCACTTAACACACATATCAAGGCATCGAATGATAACAAGAGAGGATTTAAATAAAAGAAAATAAAAGGCAAAGAAGCATGTTTTCAATCATAGCACAAAATTAGGAAGGAGAATGTAAAACTATGCAAATCATATGAATAAGTGTATGAAAGATTGATAAAATCCACTTAATTAAGCACAAGATAAACCATAAAATAGTGGTTTATCAAATGTCACACTTTATAAGCAACTCTTCGAAGTCTATTGTATATTCTTCTACAGATAATTACTTTTGCTTCAAATTGTGAAATTTGATGAAGGTGTCTTGCCTATAATGTTCAGGAAGAAACTTGTGCTTCAGCTCACGATGCATTTTATCCCATGTCTTTATCTTTCTTCTTCCTTCTCTTTTTTCCTGACGCTTGAGATTCTCCTACCATACTGACACATGTTTCTTCAATTTGAGTGCTACAAACTTCACGCGCTTGTTGTCTGAAATACTCGAACACTCTTTCCACTGTGCAAAGCTAGTCGATAAAATCATCTGGTTAGAGTTTCCCTTCAAACTCAGGAATATCAATTTTGATTCCTAAGTCTTTAGCTTTCGTGTTGTTGTGTGGTGCTTTTCGTGTGGACAAATCTTCAAACGAAGAAGAATAATGAAATGGTTTGCATCATCCTCTTGCTAGAAGAACTGTCTTCACTTTGCTTGCCATCATTATTTTGAAAGGCTTCATATTTTTCAAGTTGCTCCTGCAACTCCTTAACTTGACGGAGTAATTACTCCATTTCAGTCTCTTGAGTAGTTCTATGCTTCGGAGCCATCTTTTATTACTATGCAATGATGTTGATGTTTTGGCACCGATGTTATAATGATGATCATGCACAATAATGATGGAATGAACTAATGATGATGATAATGGGTATGCACCAATGATAATAATGATGGAAAGGCACTAAAGATAATCACCAACAGAAAATGCATTAAAAGAAGAGAAAAGAACGAATTACCTGGAACTCTACGGTAGACAACCTGCACTGACGACGGCTCATACCAACAACGAGAGCACCGCACTAAAGACCCATACCCACAAGCCAAATAAGCTTTTACTGGAGCAATGTGAGGACCAACCTTGCTCTGATACCAAACTGATGGCAAGACGTCGTTTGGATCACCATTCTTGGCGAGGTTAATTAACAACCTACTATGGTGAAAATAGCCAAGAATCCACTTTGATTGGCTAAGCCAAGAATGCACCTCTTACTCTCAAAAGAGTCTAGAAGAAAATAAGCACACAACTTATTTAATATATAACTCAATCAACTCAACTTGGTAAGCAAAAGGGATACATATGCATATTTATACTAGTAGGGGAGGGAAAAACCTTCATGACTTGGACAATGTGGAACTAACTCATAACACAGTATAATAATTAAATGAATCAATAATTAAATTAATTTGATGACCGATTTAATTTTTAGAATTTTAGTTTTTAACATGGTCAAATTTCTTCTTTTATCTTTCATGTCTTAACATTTTGTAAACTTTTTTTTATTCTAATCCAATTGTAAAATTGAATGTTATGTTGTAGAATAAATAAATAAAAGATAATATAAAATAAAATATAAATAGAAGACTCTAGTTTTGATATTTACTAATATATTTATTTCATTATATTAATAGAAATAACTTATATATTTACTACTATTATATATTAGCAACGTATGAAAAGAGAGAAGAAAAATTTTGTATATAGACAATATATAGTGAGAGAAGATTATTGTTATTGATGTGTATTGTTTCATACGTTCACTTCCTCTATTTATACATACAAAAGGTATTCCTTTTCAACCATTATTAAATTCATTCTCCCTTATATCTTCAGCTTTTAACATTGCAAATATGAACCACCCATATTAAATGATGGTCATCCACCTCATTTGATCTTATCACAACATGTTATACTTTTAAAGTGATAGAAAAATGCTACTTATCCTTTAAATTTTTAGCCTTTAGTCAACATTTTTATTTAAATAATATTATTTAATTAATTTAATTACCTATTTTTATAGGAAGTTACTTATTTTTTATGAAAAGTTACTTGTTTTTTAGTTTTTCTCTTTTCTAACAGCTGAATGACGGACGATTTTTAAAAAATACCTAGTTACACTAAAAATAATAATATTCAATAAAAATTATGATATTAACAGTAACATTTTAAAATTATATAAAATGTAAAATAATATTCCATTTTAAATAATAATAATATTATTGTTATACACTTATAGATCACATTTTAAAATTTATTATTTTTTTCATCACTTAATCCACTCAATATTTTTAGTATAGTTATCGTAGAACTCTCGCATACCTCTAAATATATACTTATTGATAAGTATTCCTTTTCAACCATCATTAAATTCATTCTTCCTTGATATCTTCAACTTTTAACATTGTAAATATGAACCACCCATATTAAATGATGGTCATCCACCTCATTTGATCTTATCACAACACTCCCCTTTGAATAACCATTTAGGATTATGCCTCATTAAAACCTTACTAAAGAAAAACCCAGTGGGAAAAAACCTTAGTGAAGGAAAAAAAGTACAAAATCCTTTAGTGATAGGGACTGCCTCATTAAAAACCTTGTCAAGAAAAACCCAATGGAAAAAAAACCTAACCAAGAAAAAAAGAGTACAGTCTGCCCCTCTTGTCGACATCATTTAATGTCTCGAAATCGGTGCATCCCAATCTCATGTACCAATCTTTCAAAGGAGGATTTTGGGAGTGACTTTGTAAATAAATCTGCCAGATTGTCACTTGAGCGGATCTGTTGGATATCAATTGTCCCTTGATTTTGAAGATCATGAGTGAAGAAGAATTTGGGAGAAATATGCTTTGTTCTATCACCTTTGATATATCCGCCTTTAAGTTGAGCAATACATGCTGTATTATCTTCAAACAGGACAGTTGGAGCTATCTTCTGATCAATCAGTCTACATGATGACAGAATATATTGGATCACACTCCTCAGCCAAAAACACTCGCGACTAGCTTCATGTATCGCTAGTATTTTAGCATGATTAGAGGATGTTGCTACAATCGTCTGTTTTGTGGACTTCCATGATATAGCTGTACCACCATATGTGAATAGGTATCCTGTTTGAGATCTTCCTTTATGTGGATCAGACAAATATCCAGCATCTGCATAGCCAACTAATTGTGACTTGGATCCATAGGGATAAAACAATCCCATATTAACCGTTCCATGAAGATATCGAAAGATCTGTTTGATTCCACTCCAATGTCTTCTGGTTGGAAAAGAACTATATCTTGCTAGTAAATTCACAGAAAATGATATATCAAGTCATGTATTATTAGCAAGATACATTAGTGCGCCAATAGCACTAACATATGGTACTTCAGGACCAAGGATATTTTCATTCTCTTCCTTAGGACGGAATTGATCATTTTTCACATCCAAAAATCTTACGATCATTGGGGTACTACTCAAGGGATGTAACTTATCCATATAAAATCTTTTCAAGATCTTATCTGTGTATGTTGTTTGATGAATAAAGATCCCATTTTTTATATGCTCGATCTGCAGGTCGAGACAAAATTTAGTTCTTCCAAGATCTTTCATCTCAAACTCTTCTTTTAGAGTTTTTATAATTGTTGGAATCTCTTCAGGAGTTCCAATGATATTTAAATCATCAACGTACATAGCAATTATAATGAACCCAGATGTAGATTTCTTTATGAAAACGCATGGACAGATATCATCATTCTTGAATCCATTTTTTGCCAGATACTCAGTAAGACGATTATACCACATTCGTCCAGATTGCTTCAGACCATATAAAGATCTTTGCAATTCGACTGAATATAACCCTTGCGAATATTCATTGGGTGGTTTAGATATCTTTAATCCTTCAGGGACTTTCATATAGATATCACGATCTAATGAGCCGTATAAATAGACTGTTACCACATCCATTAAATGCATATGCAGTTTATGATATGCAGATAAACTGACCGAATAACGCAATGTTATCGCATCCACTACAGGGGAATACGTTTCATCATAATCTATATCGGGCCTTTGTGAAAAACCTTGTGCCATAAGTCGGGCTTTGTAGCGCACAACTTCATTTTTCTCATTTCATTTTCTCACAAATACCCACAGATATCCAACAGGTTTTACCTCTTCTGGTGTACGGACTATAGGTCCAAAGACTTCACGTTTTGCAAGTGAGTCTAACTCAGCCTCCATGGCTTCTTTCCATTTTGGCCAATCATTCCTTTGTCAACATTCTTCGACTGATCTTGGCTCAAGATCCTTACTTTCATGCATGATATTCAATGCCACATTATATGCAAATATTTCATTGACAATTGTCTTATTTCTATCCCATTTCTCTCATGTAAAGACATAATTTATCGAGATCTCGTCATTTTTACAATTTTTAGGTACCTGAACGTCTTCTGGCGTTAAAACTATATCAGAATTTTGGACAACTGCAGGTGTCTTTACTATGTCTTTTTCAACAGGAATCATATTTACCTCTTTTCTTTATCGAGGATTTTTATCTTTGGAACCGACAGGCCTGCCACGCTTCTTGCATGAATTTGCTTCAGTGGCTACTTGTCCTATTGGGACATCAATTCGAATTAGGGCATTTCCGCTGGTATATAAGATTTAGTTATCCTCTTTGTATCGGAAAATGCATCAGGCAATTCATTTGCTATTCTTTGCAAATGTATAATCTTTTGAACTTCTAGTTCACATTGCCCTGATCGAGGATCTAAATGCATCAACGATGATGCATTCCAATTAAGTTCCTTTTCAGGAAGCTTATTCTCTCCCCCTAATATTGGAAATTTTGATTCATCAAAATGACAATCCGCAAATCGGGCTTTAAATACATCTCCAGTTTGTATCTCAAGATACCTCACTATAGAGGGAGAATCAAATCCAACATATATCCCCAATTTTTTTGGGTCCCATTTTGGTGCGATTGGGTGGTGTAATGGAAACATATATCGCACACCCAAATATTCTTAAATGGGAAACATTTGGCTGTTGGCCAAAAGCTAATTGCATAGGAGAGAACTGATGGTAATTCGTTAGCCTCAAACGAATAAATATTGCGGCATGTAAAATAGCATGCCCCCAACCAAGGTTGGGAGATTTGTTCTCATAAGCAATGGTCTAGCAATTAATTGGAAGTGCTTAATAAGTGATTCTGCTAACCCATTTTGTGTGTGAACATAAGCTACTGGATGTTCAACACTTATTCCATTAGCCATACAATAAGCATCAAAAGCTTGAGAAGTAAATTCACCAACATTATCAAGACGAATTGCTTTGATTGGATTTTCTGGAAATTGTACTTTTAATCAAATAATTTGAGCCAGTAATCTCGCAAACGCCAGTTGCGAGAAGATAATAAGCACACATGTGACCATCTCGAAGATGCGTCTATCAGGACCATAAAATATCTAAAAGATCCACATGGTGGATGAATAGGTCCACATATATCACCTTGAATCCTTTCTAGGAATTCAGGGGACTCAAATCTAATCTTTACTGGTGATGGCCTTAAAATTAACTTCCCTTGAGAACATCACTACAAGAAAAATACCCATTCAGCCACACTTTTTTTAAGCTACATTTGAAAAGAGTAGAGAATAGGCTACGCTTTTCTCCGTGTTGCCTTTTTATAAGAGAAAAAGATACACAATTGTGGCATCATTTAAAAAGTGTAGCCTTAGGTATTATAGAAATCACTTATAAAGCGTAGCCGTAGGTTGATATCTATAGGTTCACTTTTCGTATCAAAGGAGATGCTTTTAGACGGTAGCCTATTTATTAAGTTTTGGGTGCATTTTAAAAGTGATGCCTAATGTATCTAGTGCAAAAAAATTTAACACAACTCACAAACACTTAGTAATTTTTTGTTTCCTTTTCACCAAATCACATACTACACTGTACACTCTCTCCCTCACTTACCCTCTTTGCGTGGTGCCCTAACCTTGAATCAGAACCCATCTCACCTCTCTCTTCTCTCGCCACTCTATCCCTCAAGCCCGTCGCCGGCTCCTCAAGCTTTGGTCGCCCCTTCAAGCTCGTCACGGCTCAAGCTTTGGTCGCCCCCTCAAGCTCGTCGCCGCCTCAAGCTCTGTTCGCCCCCTCAAGCTTGTCACGGCCTCAAGCTCTGTCGCCGCCTTAAGCTCGTCGCCGCCTCAAGCTCGTCGCCGCCTCGAGCTCGCGTCGCCGCTCAAGCTCTGTCGCGCTCTATCATAGTTCGTAAGCTCGCCTTCCTGCTTCGGCCATCAACGCTTCCTCGGCCCTGAGTCTGGGTTTAGGGTTTTAGCTTCGGCTCGGGTCTTCCATCAACGCTTGCTTCGTCTCTCTGCCTATGTGAGTTTCATCTTCAGCCCTGTTATTTCTCTTTCAATTTTATTGCTGTAAATTATTAGTACATCCTGAATTTATTGCTCAAAGTTGAGTTTGTTGCTGAAATTATGATTTAGCTAATGTTAATCTGCTGTAAATCATATTTGGAGAATTGAAGGTTTTTTGTTGCTGCCTGAAAGTTATCATAGTTTAAGTTTTTGTTGCTGCCTGAAAGTTATCATAGTTATCATAGCTGAATTTGTTGATAGAATTCTAGAAGTAGAATTTGTTGTCAGCTGTAAGTTGAATTTGATGCTGAACATACCATAAATGTGGTTGTTGCTGGAAGTAGAATTTGTTGCTGGATAATTGAGTTGAGTTGAATTTGTTACTGATCCTTGTTGTTGTTGTGTTGAATTTGTTCTGATTAGGGGAGGTTCTGCGATTATTTGTTTTTTAATTAAGAAGCATCATGTTCTATTTTTAATTTGTTTTTGGTTTTGATGTTTCCCAATTATTCTTCATTATCAAGTGAAAAACTAATTGATTTATGGAGTAGTTTATTTTATTTGATTTTAATTTTTCCATTATTTTTATCTGGTGGTGTTTCAAATGAGAAATTAGTTTGTTCTATGTTATGGTGGTTGAATTCGATGGACTTTTATTGGAACTCTGTTTCATTGATGATGGATTATTCTAAAGAAGTGGCATTTGGTCATTACAAGGTGCTGCTCTTGCTATATTCTATTATTCTATTACTTCATCATCTCTGCCAGCGCAACCTTACTTGCGGCTTTCTGCTCTGGCTCCCTTCGTCTCTGGTAAGCTTCTATTTTTCCTCTTCCCTTGTTTTTTGCCTGATTATATGTTGAATAGTGAAACATTACTTGTAATGCGGTGGTTTATGTATTGACTATACTCTTGTGTGAAACCATTTTGAGAAAATTGATTTCTAATGTTTTGTTTTGTTACTTATTTGTTTGATAAGAATATCCCTGGATCAAAGATGTAAAAAGTAATGCAGGTTATATTTTGTTTCTAATGTCTTCTTTTGATTCTTGTGTTTATGTTTTCTTTTTGGTATTTTTTATGAGCTTTGATTTATTTTTAGTGCCAATAGTCTTATATTTTTCAAGTTTTAAAATCTCAGTCGCGGTAAAGATTGACATCAGGGTAGGTTAAAAAGTGCAGTGGAGACAATACTTTCTTCCTCCTTGTTCTTTAAGTCCAGAACAAAAGTTTAGGCACTGCAAATTAGGTTTTGAAGGTATATAGTGACCTTATGGGATTTGTTTTTGGTGATGATCAATCACTTTAATTCTATATATGCTCACATGACTTCAATTCAGAAAATAAATCCAATAGAGATTGCACTGGAATTGGATATTAATGTTGCTTGTGTTGATAGAATTGCTTGCTTCGATGATATTTTTCTCTTAATGCACATTATAGAGCATGAATTAATTGTTAAACACTTTTAGGTTGAATTCTAAGCTTGATTTAGCAGATCACTGCATGAAGCTTGGTCTGGGATTTAAAATCTTGACTTAAATTTATTTTTGTTTGCTTTTTTTGGCAATGGTTATTGTTATCAGTGCAAGATGATGATTTTTAAGAGGAATGACTTGACTTTTACTGTGATATCACGTACTGCAATTTTGAAAAGGCTTTTGATGAAGTTATTTTTCCAAAGGGGGAACCTAATGCTGTTTCTATTAGTAAGAGAGATGTCAAGCTTTTACAGCCAGAGACATTCATTAATGATACTATCATTGACTTTTATATTAAGCATGATAATAGAAGTTATAATGTTGCTATAATTTTAATGAGTATGTACTACTTGTATTATTCATAAATTGGTTTTCTCCCCCTTTCTCTGTCATTTGTACATGCATATGTGTTATCTCCGTATCTCATCAATTACCTAGGAAAGGAAGGAGGGCAAATCTTTGTAAGAGTGAGCAATATGTATGCCAGTGTTGTAATTTTTGCAACTTCAATAATATACTTTTTCAATAGCTTCTTCTTTCAGAAGATTTAGACAGAGATCCATCAAGTGCTTGTGACGGTAAAGCAGCATTTCAACTTATTTATATATTTAATTGGCATCTTTTAGATGGTTGGGATTTTCTAGATCCTGTCAGAGTTCTATGCATTCACTAAATTTTCTATGATATGCAACAAATTTCGGAAAGCATGTTATTTATCTAAACTGACCAAGAGTTGAATGGCACTCTTGTTATTATTGCTCCAGCTTCTTGTTTTGGAATAGATTCCTATAACTTGGCATTGGAGTCTCAGCTCAAATATTCTAATCACACTCTTTCATAAAACTTGCATTCATGTATAGTTTCTGATTGTCTTCTTGTTTATTAGGGACTCAACAAGTCACTCATAGAGGGAATAAAGAGGGAACAGAGAAATTGCTTGTAGTGTTACTGAGCCACATTCAGATCTTGAGGGTGACAATGAGGAGGTACTTTTAGTTTGCTTTGGGTTGGAGAATTTGTGAGTTGGTTAATTTGTTGTAACTGTCAAGTTAGATAGAAATCAGAAGTTAGTTTGTTTCAGATTTTGACAATTTGCTGCACTATATCTATTAGACTAGCATCTATTATAACAGTTATTTTAGTTTCAGAAGTTAGTGTCGATTATTTTCAAATTCTGATCATTGTAGAACTTGATAGGAAGGAATTTGATTCAAGAGCTGTAATCTTACATGTTTCTAAATTCTAAGTGGTCTGTTCTCATTGTTTTGAGTTATTTTAGTGCCATTTCTTAAAATCATTGGTAGTTTTTGGCAAATATATATCTGGGTTTAAACACAATCTAAGAAGTTCCTTTTAAGACATGAAATTGGTTATAAAGTGAGTTGAGTTGAGATTTAAGAATATGTGACTGCAATGGGAACTTATGCAGATTGAAGGGTACTGGGAATATAACAAGTTCTATGAAGAAGGAGTTTACAACTGTGCTGGGTGTGCAACTCCTCTTTACAAGTCTTCCACTAAATTTGACTCTGGTTATGGTTGGCCTGCTTTCTTTGAGGGTTTATTTGGTGCCATCAATCGCTCAGTGAGTTCTTTTTCTTATTCAATATTTGGATATTCATCTCTCTTTTTTTTTTCCTTTGCTAACATTGATTGAATAAACCACTTTCAGCCAGACCCATATGGGAGGAGGACTGAGATAACTTGTGCAGCATGTGGTGGCCATTTGGGTCATGTTTTCAAAGGAGAGGGGTTTTTAACTTGTGCCAAATATTGAAGTCTCCAAAACCTAAAAATGGTGACTTCCATTAAAATTTATGTAACCTTGGTTTTGTAGATCCTGGACAGTGGAGAACAGGTTTTGTAGATCCTTGGTTTTGATGACAAATTTCTGCATGTTCACTATGGTAAGAAAAAGAATTGTTTGTTATTTTTTTGGTTTCTAATCTTAATTTTGTAATGTTTATAGTGCTGAAAAAAGATGAGACACTTTGCTACTATGTGCAAGAATGTAAAAAATAGGAAGTCTTGTGTCATCAAATTTTGTCACAAGTGCCTCTTAAACAGGTTAGTTTCAGTTTGAAAAAATTAGTTATAAGTAGAAAGGTAGAGTAACAAATATCTTTGGTTGTGTTAAATTAGATATGGAGAGACTAGAGAGAAGGCAGAAGAAGTGATGCAGCAAGAAGAATAGATTTGTATGTGATATTGAATGAGGAATGAACCAAAACATGTTGATAAATACATTTATCAAGGATTAGTGTAAGGACCAAGTTTCTTATGTAATGTGTATCAATTTTTTTTTTATATGGAATGTCCATAGAGTTTAAGTGTTATAAAATTGTTTTTTTCTTTTCTCATAGTATGATCTCATTTTATTTGCATTACAACGTAAACGTGTACAATGATTATTGATTAATGAAAGAGGCTATAAAGATTTCATTTCGTGAATTTGTGAATTTAATGAAATATTTCATATTGTAGTACTTAATTTTAGTGATAGTATATTTTAATGAATTTAATAATGAAATATATTTTGTTGAAAGATCATTTTTATTATTTAAAGAAATTATTTAGTATAATTATATATTTATTTTTATTTTATAATATTCAACTCAGTTAAATAAAAATGCAGAATTATTATACATTATGTTGTATTAATATATATATATATATATATATATACAAAAAAAGAGACCTAAGGCTACACTTATATACAGTAGCTATAGTATACCAAAAAAAAAATAGGGACCTAAGGCTACGCTTATAAAAAGTAGCTATGGTATACAATGGGGCTACGCTTTATAAGTGATGCAGTAGCGTTGAAAAGCGTAGCCTATTCTGGAAGAATGAAAGCTGAAAAGCGTAGCCTTTGGTCCTGAACAGCATCACTTGAAAAGCGTAGCCTATTCCCAAACGCCAAAAGCGTAGCCCTTGGTGCAGAAAAGCGTAGCCTTTGAGAATAGGCAACGGCCGAATAGGAATCACCCCAAAAAGTGTAGCTGTAGCCCAAAAAGCGTAGCCGTAGCCTAAGGCATCATTTTTTTTCACTTTTAGCTACACTTTTTAAGTGTACTTGAATGGGTGTTTTTCTTGTAGTGCATGTAGCACAACAAAATTCACTAGATTTAAGAATCTTCTGGTTCTTTAGTGAATGTCCATGAGAGTTTTCAATAATTCTCCTCATCATGGTTGTTCCCGGATGACCCAATCTATCATGCCAGATTATGAATTCATTTGGGTTAGTAAACTTCTGGTTTACAATGGCATGTGATTCAATTGCACTAATCTTGGTATAATACAATCCAGATGATAGTGAGGGTAACTTTTCTAATATAACCTTTTTATTTAAATCATGAGTTATGATACATAAGTACTCATGATGAGTTGTGATACATAAGTACTCATGATTTCCCTCATTCATTGTTTCAATATGATATCCATTTCGGCGAATATCTTTGAAACTCAACAAGTTTCTTAGAGACTTCGTAAACAATAGTGCATTATTTATTATGAATTTTGTTCCTCTAGGAAACAAAATTATAGCTCTTCCGGAGCCTTCTATCACATTGCCTGAAGCAATAATAGTATTAACATATTCTTCTTTTGGCATAAGATGGGTAAAATATATATTACTTTTAAGAATAGTGTGCGAACTTACACAGTTGCACTATCCGCAAGGCAAATATCTTCAGAATATGTCCTTACCATTTTTCTTCAAAAAAAATGATAATAATAATAAAATGAGTAGAAGTACATGCACAGTAAAATTATTCACATGAATACTTAACAAACGCATACATATATCAAACTATTCCATCATTGATCAAATAGCCACTATTTTCTTCAGAATCCTTAAAGAAATTAGATACATCATAATGAGTGGTAAAATTTTCATCATTTGAAACAAAATTTGTTTCCTTTCCTTTGTTATCCTTTGTCAAGGATGCTTGATAAAGATCGACTAGGTGCCTTGGGGTACGACAGGTACGTGACCAATGACCCTTTCCACAACAACGGAAGCATTTATCCTCAATTGATATACTTTGCCCATTGTTTCTTTCTTTATCCCACTTCTGGTGAGATCTTTTCTTGTGAACATAATTTCTTTTCCTTTCATAATTTTTCTTGTTATCAAAATCTTGTCATTTACCTCTTTTGGGGTTATAATTTGCCGCATTTACTTCAGGAAATGGGGTGACGCCAACTGGGTGCACTTCATGATTTCTTAAGAGCAACTCATTGTTGCGTTCAGTAACAAGAAAGTAAAAAATTAGCTCAAAAAATTTTTTTAAATCCTTTTTCTCGATACTGCTGCTGCAGGAGCACATTCGAGGCATGGAAGGTTGAGCAAGTTTTCTCTAACATATCGGGCTTGAGGAAGTATCACCGTCTTTTGATGATTGTACCTTTCTTCAAGGTCTTTCCACAGATCTGCAGGATCTTTTAATGTGGAATATTCATTTTTCAATCATACATCAAGATGACGACGAAGGAAAATCATAGCTTTGACTTTATCCTTCTGAGATGTATTATTTACAGCCTCAATAGTATCTCCAAGATCCATTGAATCAAGATGGATTTTAGCATCTAGTATCCATGATAAATAATTATTTTCAGATATATCAAAAGCATTATATTCAAGATGAAAGAAATTTGACATAATAAAAATTTGTTACCTGAAGTCTTCCTAAAATTTCGTTAGAGTTTCGTGCTGATAACATGTTGTAGAATAAATAAATAAAAGATATAACATAAAATAAAATGTAAATAGAAGACTCTAATTTTGATATTTACTAATATTTTTATCTCATTATATTAATATAAATAACTTATATATTTACTACTATTATATATTAGCAATGTATGAAAAGAGAGAAGAAAAATTTTGTATATAGACAATATATAGTGAGAGAAGATTATTGTTATTGATGTGTGTTGTTTCATACGTTCACTTCCTCTATTTATACATACAAAAAGTATTCCTTTTCAACCATTATTAAATTCATTCTCCCTTATATCTTCAGCTTTTAACATTGTAAATATGAACCACCCATATTAAATGATGGTCATCCACCTCATTTGATCTTATCACAATATGTTATACTTTCAAAGTAATAGAAAAATACTATTTATCCTTTAAATTTTTAGCCTTTAGTCAACTTTTTTATTTAAATAATATTATTTAATTAATTTAATTACCTATTTTTATAGGAAGTTACTTATTTTTTATGAAAAGTTACTTATTTTTTAGTTTTTCTCTTTTCTAATAGTTGAATAACGGACAATTTTTAAAAAATACCTAGTTACACTAAAAATAATAATATTCTATAAAAATTATGATATTAACAGTAACATTTTAAAATTATATAAAATGTAAAATAATATTCCATTTCAAATAATAATAATATTATTGTTATACACTTATAGATCACGTTTTAAAATTTATTATTTTTTTCATCACTTAATCCACTCAATATTTTTAGTATAGTTATCGTAGAACTCTCGCATACCTCTAAATATATACTTATTGATAAGTATTTTTTCAACATGTTTAACTTCACATTAGCTTAATCATAAATCTTTCATTGCTTCTTTCTCTTTATTTGTTGATGTACGTACTAATTTTTACTAGCATCAGAATAATTCTGTTATTAAATATTTGACCCTAAACATGAAAGAATACTAAAGACTAATCGTCGAAAATCATTTCGACAAAAAGCAAAAAAAAAATTCAGCAAAAGAGAGTGATACATGAATTATGAGAAGACTATCCTAAGATTCTTAGCTGAGGAAGATATGGCGGCGGCAAAGAGGGCAAGAGGAGTTGGAGCGGGACAGCCACAGAATGATGCATTCTGAGTGGTACACGTGGCCGCATGGGACTCGCTTGTTTCCTCCGCCCTCAAACCCTTCCATGCATACCGAGCACACATCCTTTTCCTCCACCTCTTCCGCCTCTGCCACCGGCAACTTTGACACGAAGCTCTTCGAAGCCGCCGCAATTACCACCTGCGATTCTCCGGCCACTGTAGCCAGAGCCTCGTCCAGATCGAAGCCTCCCAAATCTATAACGTTAACGTTATCCATCATATTACTCAACCCTGTATCTGTGCCCTGTATATATTCACTGAATTGAATGGTAAGGGGGATAATATAAGAGGAAAAAAATAAGAAAAGACACGAAATACAAGCGAACTAGGAGGATCATGTAATGCTTGTGACTTTTGAATTTACAATTAGAAAGTTGATCGGTTCCAACCTCGTAATCTGCACACCGATATTTATAACGATATGAGTGTGACACATATATATCAAGTTATTTTATCTACATTATATCTACCGCCATATTGATAGTTAACGGAGTTGACCAAACTACTTTTTGCGTTTTTCCCCCTTCTAATTTGGTAGCTTGACCATTCCGGGATTTAACGAAATCTGATGAAGTCATCGATGTTTCTATTGATTGTCCAATATATTATCATCGAAACATAATGTAAGTTGCAAGAATATGTATTTTTATATATACGCGAAATAAGAATTTTGTCATATGAAAGTTACATAAATATGTTGTTATTTGCACATTTTTGTTACTATTGGTTTTTTAACCCCGCACCCTCCCTCCATTTTCCTTTTTTTTTTTCCACCTATGTAAGATCAGTCGATGAAAACAGGACAAGAGCATGCCATTGTGGTGGGGTATATACTATATACATGGCGTAAACTTGAGTGGCGGAATGTTGGAATTATAAAAATAATAATCCCATGGTGCATTTTTACCCGCGATGAGGAGCATGCCACTGTGTTAGGTTTGGAGGTACACTACTAAAATATACGGTAAATAATTAAAATTATCCTTGATTTTTTAAAACACTGAAAAAAAATCTTTACTTTTATTAATAACAAAAATATCATTGAAATATTTTAAAATGCAATAAAAATATTTAACATTAAATATATATTCTCAAAAAATATTTTAGAGATTGAATTTTGATACGTTTTTTTATAAAGATAATTAGAGAAATGAGATATTTTTATCATTAAAATTTGGTGATTTTATACCAAGTAAATCTTTTTCATTTTTTTTGTTGGTGATAAAAATACTTTAAAAAAAATTTAGAGATCCAATTCTGGTCTAATTTTATACATATACTTACTAAATAATTATCTAAATATTTTTATAAAATTTTGGATTAAATACATTACTCAGAATAATGGTACATGACCAACAAATATTATTATTTTTTACTATTACTTGGCCATCAATAATTTTCACACATATTTATAGATATTTTGCTCACAAAAAACATATAGTTTGCATTTATATTTATTAGAATTTTACACATATAAATCAATACAATTTGTATCTATATTTTTTAGAATTTCTATATACATAAATTAATAAAATTTATTTGTTAAAAATAATTTAATATTTGTGGTGATCAAATAATAATAAAAATACTAAAATTTTTTTACCCTAAAAATTTCTCAATATATAAACAGTTTATCAACATCAGTCACTTGAAAAAAAATAACATTATTTTTAGTTATTGTTATTGTATTTTAAAATATTTAAAAATATTTTTATAATTCTTTATAATATTTAAATGATATTTTTGACATCTTATTAAAAAATTACGGGCGATTATATATATATATTATCAAGCGTGACGCTATGTTGGTTGGAATAATGAATTATGCCATCAAAGTCACCCATACATATCATATTGTGTGTGTATCACTGTATATATACTGCCACTGCGGCCGGAAAAGAAGGGGGTTGGTGTGGTTGATCAACACCCTGCATTATCATTTTTTTTTTCTGGTGAACACATCATGTATTATTATTACTAAATTTATAGTGTTTATAATTTTACTAAATTTGTAATTAAATTTTTATACTGTTTTTAATTTTTTAATTAAATTTTTTTATGTTAAAAATATTAAAATTAACAAAATATTTTTCTCAAAAAATATGTGGTCAAAGATCTAATTAGGCTAGTAATTATAGATACCTTCAATTTATGGAAAAATATTTAATGAACTCGAATATATTTTATACTAGGAATGATTTAATTACAAAATTAAAAATAGTATAAAAACTCAATTAAAAAGAAAAAAAATATAAAAATTTAATTAAAAATTCGATAAAATTATAGGTACTAACAGAATAATTAAACTTTCAATAATTGCAAATGTTTGTTCAGATTTTCTTTCGACTATGTGTCTAGATTCAACCATGCTACATATATACTAAAATTAGCCATTACTATAAAATATATGTTAAAATATAAAATATATATTAAAAATAAATTAAATAATACATATATTTATACATAAAAATACCGTAATTAATTTTGATGTAGAAATAACATTTTTGGTCCATATTGAACCGTGACTGTTTTTGTCATGAACGATAGGCCTTGGTGTGAGGACTTCTTGGATTTGTTGAGACTTGAACCCAAATCAACATTTCGTAGTAAAATTCATGTGCGCAATTGCACCGAAAGGGTTCAAATGGCTAAGCCCAGTCCCATAACCCTCAAACAAACAAAAAAACTTCTTTTAGCAAAAGAAGAAGTGAAGCAGAGGAACCGAAAACAAAAGTTTAAAAGTTAATAAGATAGGTCCAAAGTCCAAACAAGATGTCTTACATATTTCAGGAACCCAAAAAAAGTCTCTATTTATTTATTTAGAAAATGACCGGCTCTTTGTTGGTACCGAATTCGATGGTCCAGAACGTTTAGACCATTAAATTGTTTTATAATAAAATATATTTTTTAAATTTTTTAATAATTGTTAAATAGTTCTTATTTAATTTCAATTACAAATTACTCTTTTATATATTATTTAATTATAAAATCTATTTTTTATTTTATAAATTATTATTTTATCATTCATCTATCATTTTTATTAATAATCAAAAACAAAAATAATAACAAATTAGATCTTTAATCGTAATAATTTTTTGGCAATCCTAATCGATTAAAATTTTATCTTTAATCCGTTACATCCGTATAGGATTGTGAAAATCGTGTTTCTTAAAAAATCAATTGATTGGAATTTAGGTTTTCACAAAACAATCGATTGAATGCTAGACGGTAGTATGATTTTTCTAAAAATCAATCAATTGTAACTTTTAGACAATCGATTGAACGATGCTTAGAATGTGAATTTTTTCGATTGTTCATTTTACCCAATTGATTGAAGGCTTTAAAGTAATATGAGGTCTCACAATTTAATCGATTGTTGATGTTACCCAATCGATTTAAGTCTTGAAAGTAATATGGATTTTCACAATTCAATTGATTGGTTGTGTTATCCAATCGATTGAATTGTGCACTACGTTATATGTTACGCCGTTCTCAATTTTCCTGCTCGTGTTTATAAATTATTAATTTATTATTCATCTATCTTATCTTTAAATTTCTATTTTTAATTTTTAAGTTTTTATTTTAATTTAGATACTCTAATCTTATCTTTTCTTTAATATTAAGATTATAAATTGGTGAATAATCTATCATCAATTACTCAATCCTACAATTGGAATTGTTTATCAATCTCTTTAATTATCAAAATTTTCATTGTTTTTGTTCCAGTTATCCATCTACTTAATATCCAATTTTTCTTCATTTTTTATCCATCTCTTTAATATTCAATATTTGTTCATCATTAATTGATAACCACAGTTCCAGCAATCAACAAAGATCCAATCAATTTCTTCATGGTAATGTTCAGAAAACAATCCACTGTTTTGATTTCAAAATCGAGGTCAGTGAATAGAATTTCTAATTTTGTAATTCTTCATTTAGTAATTCACAGACATTGAAAAATACTAAAAAGTAAATAAATTTTATTATTTATTATTATTAATTAACTAACAATAAAAGTGTGGACTTAAAATGTATTATTGGATTATTATACTAAAAAATTTATATAACTTACATTTTTTTTTGTTATTGTGAGTCCCACTATAATGAAGCTTATATTCCATGGTAAATCGAATTAGATGAATTCGATTTATGGAATATTTTGGGTGTCGTAGCAAATTGAATCAATTAGCATTTTATCAAATCTCTAAATCGAAATAACTAGCTACGAATTATATCACGAGTACTCACCTTTGAAAAGAAAAATATTAAATATTACTCAAAATAATAATATTTTAAATATTAAATATTTAACTACCAAGTCTAGCAATTCAAATACTTCCATTGGATACATTTATTTGTGTTTCTTAAAAAAATTTTAAAAACAGCAACAGTTTTTTAACATTTTTTATTTTTTTAATTTTTTTCAAAATAAAAAATGTACTAGTATGTAACCATTATATGTGTATATATAAAATATTTGTATTATATATATTATTAAAATAAAAATTTGTTAATGAAAATATAATTAAAAAGATAACATAATTAGTATATTTTATTCAAAATTTATGTAGTTATCTCATTTTATACCAATAAAAAAATAAAATGAGCATAAATCAAATTTATTTGCTTTGATTTACGTAGTTATATGGCAAAACAATACATTTATGTAATTGTTTTGGATTTAGGATATTGATGTAATATTGGAAGCTATTTATTTTCTTTTAATGTTATAAGACGTAGTGTACTGAAATTTCTTTTTTATTAGACATTTTTAAGATGTCAGATATATTTACGGACACTGAGATGGATGAGCAATACCAAGAGGATGATGACATTAACCAACAAGAAGAGTTAGTTTGTGACCAAGATATGATGGATGAACAGAATGAATCCAAACAAGATTTCCAAGATGAATTTACCGAGGGAGTGTATTTTTCTAAATCTGATCCGTCAGAAAATACCCTTGAAGCTGCTGATGCAGTTGACTCCGTACAAGACATTACAATTTTGAATTTCAGTGAAAATTATGTGGAGAAAACTGGTAGATATCACTTTTCTACTTTGTAGCTTGCATTTGATTTTTTTATCTGAAATACTCAAAGTCAAAGGGCTTTAGTGCAAGGAAGAGTAAGACTTTCAAGAATAGTATTGGCGAGGTTTACAAACAAAAGTTTGTATGTCATAGGCAAGGATTCAGGGAGGAGAAGTATTACACGATGGAAAAAAGAAGAAGGAGCCTAGATTGGAAACAAGAACTGGGTGTGAAGCCCGAATGGATGTTAAATTTGTACTTGAAACTGGAAGGTGGCATATCTTTTATTTCTCTGACAAACACAACCATAATCTATTGGATACACAATTTAGTGCTATGTTGCCTGCCCATAGAAAAATGTCAGAGGCAGATATTATGCAAATGATGAACATGCTAAAGTCCGAGATTAGCACTTCACAGATATTTGATCTTCTAGCTAGCCAAACAGGCGGGTATGAATTTGTTGGCTATGGTCCCAGAGATATGTACAATGAGATTGCAAGGCAAAGGCGTCAAGTTCCTGGTAATGTAGCACGAGTGTTGAAGAAGTTGGAGGATATGCGGTTGAAGGATCCACAATTATATTTCAAGGCATGTCATGATTCAATAGGTTTGTTACGTAACTTGTTCTAGTCTGATTGGATTAGCCAACTAGACTACCAACTCTTCGGGGATGTTATTACTTTTGATGCCACGTACAAAAAGTTGTCCATTAGTCATATTCAGCGGGGTTAACCACGACAACCAAACAATTATTTTTGCTACTGCGTTAATGTGGACAAAACTACTGATATATTTGGCTCCTACGTTAGCTCATGTTTGCAATGAAGGGTAAGACCCCGACCTCAATAGTAACTGACGGGGCCATGGCGATTAGGAATGCAGTAAGAGATGTATTTTCCGAAGTCAGACATAGATTATGCGCTTGTCACCTTATTTGAAATGCGACTAGCAATGTTGAAAATCCATCATTTACATCTAAATTCAGAAAAATTATGTTGGGAGACTACGAGATTCTCGTATTTAAGCAGAAGTGGGTTCATCTTATTGAAGAATTTGGTCTTGAGGATAAGCCGTGGGTGAACAACATGTATGAAGAGAAGCATATGTGGGCTACTCCATATATAAGAGGTAAGCTTTTTGCTGGCATTAGAACTACCTCAAGATGTGAAGGTTTACACTCAGTTGTGGCAAGGTATGTGGGGTCACGGTATGATTTGACAAATTTTGTAGAGAATTTTCAAAGGTGTGTTGCACACTTGCGCTTTAAAAAATTTAATGATGATTATGAATCTACACGTGGGGTGTCCTTCATGCAGACTTGTATAGAGCTGCTAGAGAGATTTGCTCCTGAGATATACACTCAGGAGATATTTCTATTGTTTTGGCCTTTTCTTTCTAGAGTTGGATCAACGCGGGTGTTAAACATAGAGAATCACGATGATTACTTAAAGTACATTGTGTGTAATCATGGGAGACCCGATTTTCTGTGGACTGTTGAATTTCGTCAATAAGAAATTATCTTCATGTGTTCTTGTTTAAGAATAGAGTCATTTAAAATTCTTTGCGAACATATTGTGAAAGTTCAGGTTGACAGAGACATTTGTGAGATTCTCCGGTCATTAGTGTTGGATAGATGGACAAAGAAGGTGAAATCAGCACTCAATGATGCAAGTGGGTTCACTAGGAATGCAAGTGGAGTTTTCTAAATAATTGGCCGTTGTTGCAGCTAAAATCCAGAAAGATTTTAAGAGACACATGACATTATTATGGAATTGTATTCATCTTACAAGGCTGCAGAGGAAGGCAGTAAGCAACCTCAGTCAGGTGTAACTAAAAGTAGCAATCCGTATGTGCATCAAACCAATATAAGCTCAGGATAATCATCTAAGAAGAAGCGACAATGTTGTAGTGTTGATCAAATGGAAGGACATAAGAAGACAACATGTCTTTGGAAAAAGGATATAGACAACAACATTATGGGAGAGGAAGCTAATGGTTTAGATGATAGCGATATGTATACTGAACCAACGAATATCCATGATTGGGAACTAAATCCTCGTTAGGAGGAATATCCATCATTGATATCAATTGAAGAATATTATATGAGTAAAATTGGTTGAATGAATAATATTTGGAATAATTTGTCAAAGTATAAAAAGTTAGTCAGAATGAGCTAAGGGACTATATATATATATTAAAGGTAGTTAAATCTATCTACTTTTTAATTTTTAAACTAAGTAAGCAATCTTAAAAATTATCATGTTATCTTATCTTTAGTTAAAATCAAATATAAATTAAATTTTATCTTAATTTTTATTTTAAAATTTAACCAATTGAGTTTTAAATTAATATGATTATATCTTATCTATAATTATTTTAAGTCGATAAATACTTAAAATCTAATAATGATGATGATGATGGTGGTGGTGGTGGTGATGGTGGTGGTGGTGGACGGATCACTAATAGGAAAACAAAAATAGGAACAAAATAATCGATTGAAACTATCAAGGAAAACTAGAGGAATCTAGTTGAATAGCACTACACATGTGTTCAAACTTTAACCGATCGATTGAATGCATAATTGAAGATATTTCAATCGATTTCATGCACAAAAAAATCGATTGACATACCATAGTGGATTTCATGCATTCTTCAATCGATTGGTTTCCTACTCCAATCGATTGATTGTATATCTCAATTGATTTTAAGAACAATTCAAATATTTACAACCCTTGCAACAGATTTTCTTCATTTTTCAACACATTTTCTTTAATTTTCACGCCTTAGGATGATGTCCTTTGGGTTTGGAATGCCTAGATTAGTGTATAGAAGATCAATTGTTTTTTCTTGATGATTAATAGCTTCAGTTTGCCTGTCTTGATGTTGCCTCATCTCAGGAAATTGTCCGTCAATGTATAATCTTATCCTTCGCAACTCATCCATCAAATCTCGCATTGTTGGCGAATGAGGCGGTGGTGGTGGGGATTCCTGGGATTGTGCTTGCACCTCAGGGTCTTGTGGTTGTCCTTGTACCTGAGATTCTTGGGCATCCGGATATTTTTCCATTTGCCTTAGAACGCTGTCATCAATCTTGGCTATATTACTCAAGACGATACTTTTCTCTTCACTCAAGTCAATTCCAAGTCATTTGAAAATCTTGGTCCATTGGCAAGCATATCCTAAACCAACACTTGATTTTTCACTCTTCATTTCAAGCATATGGTGAACCATAAAATAAGGCCTGATTATCTCCTTTCCAGTCACCATATCCCAAAGCACTAGAATATCTTCATTAAACAAGATTCCGTGATTATATTTTCTTGGAATCAACACATATGAAAACAAATACATCATTATACGCTGCTCATTACCCAAACCACTACAACTTATATTACCTCTAGCATCCATGTGTGAATCCTTATACTACATACTCTACAAACCGACCAATCTATCATATTGACCCCATTCCTCATCTGCCGCAATACCTCCATTAAATTTTTTTCCGTGATAAACTAAATTCCATTGTTCAACTAATTATTCTAAAATAACTCTATAACGTTGTGATCCTAAATCAAACTCAATCAGCAGCATTACTTCTTCATCTTCTTTATCACTTTCAGGAACAACATAATTTAAAGTACTATAAATAGTCCTAACCAAATGGGGATAATATTCATCCTTAGTTTGTACAAATTCAGTCAAGTGCTGTGTTTGTAAAGCATTCCAGACCAAATTATAATGTCTACCATGAATAAAATTGACTGTTATGTACCTGGGAGGAACAATCACCATTGACTTGAACTTCTCCACATAGTTATTTAATACTCTCAGAGATGGCAACCACCCTGCCATGTAATGGAATGAAGCAACTAGTCTGGCGGAAGCAGAACTTTCACCCTCAACCCTAGCTCTCTTTGCGTTTTTAGTTCTGGCCATTTTGGGGATATTAGTTCGGTGGATTTTGTAGGAATTTGGATGAGGATTAATAATATGTATGTGGTTCGAAATGGGTGTTAATGCGATTGGAGAAGATGAAGAGAGAAGTTTTCTAGATTTAGAGAGAGAAGAGAGGTTATGCAGAAATGGAGTTATCTTTAAAAAAGGGAGGGAGGATGAACAGGATAGTTATCTGGCATAATATATAGGGCAGATGAAAATTTAATCGATTGTATTATAACACCAATCGATTGAATGCAGAAAAAACTTTATTCACCCACATTTCAATCGATTGTATTACAATACCTATCAATTGAATTTGAAAATACCATTAATTTGTACAAACTTCAATCGAATGTATTATGATTCCAATCGATTAGATTTTGATATATCATTCTAATAGCGTAAGTCAATCGATTGGGTAACACAACCAATCGATTGAAGTGTGAAAACCCATATTGCTAGACATGAGTTCAATCGATTGGGTAACACGAACAATCAATTGAATAAGAGAAAGCCCACATGTCTTGCAAAATTCAATCGATTGTGTATCAATTCTAATCGATTGAATTATGGAAAATCTGGCATTCAATGGATTGTTTTGTGAATTCAATCGATTGATTTTCTAAGAAACACAATTTCACAACCTTATACGGATGTAACGGATCAAGAATAAAATTTTAATCGATTAGGATTACCAAAAAGATTATTACGATTAATAGAAGATCTAATTCGTTATTATTTTTTATTATTAATAAACATGATAAATGAATAATAAAATAATAATTTATAAAATAAAAAATAGAATTTATAATTAAATAATATATAAAGGATTCATTTGTAATTAAAATTAGATAAGGACTATTTAACAGTTATTAAAAAACTTAAAAAATATGTTTTGTTATGGGACCATTTAATGGTCCAAATGTTCTAGAACCATCGAATCCTTTTTCCTCTTTATTTACGAAATATCCGAATAATTAATGAGTATCGGCAAACTAAATATTTTTTTCTTTTTTAGTTTTTTTGGTTGTAAATAGGGTTGAAGTGAGCCAAGTTGAGCTGAGCTAGACTAATCTCAAGCTTGGCTCACGACTCAACCCATTAACAATTGAACCTATTTCTTAAACTCAAATTTGACTCACTGAAAGCTCACAAGCTGGCTCGAACTCACGAGGTGACTCAAATAATAAGAATATAATCTATAATTCTATATCAATAAATCATATATATTTAAAAAAATATTAAAAAAGATCAATTTTATATATTATTTCTCTATCAATAATTATAAATTTTTTATTTGTGTCCTACATTAAAATTATATATAAAAAATAAATATAAAATTTTAAATAATTAAGATCATTAATATATATATATATATATATATAATCGAGCCATCTCACGAGCTAATGAACTGAGCTTATCTAAGCTCAAGTTTGACTCATTTAATTTATAAGCTTAATTCCATGCTCAAACTTGGCTCACCAACTCACAAATTTAGCTTATCGAGCTATTAACAAGTCAAATTTGAGCTAGCTCATGAGCTGACTTGACTCACTTTCAGCCAATGTTCTGAGAACGGTTCGAATTGGCCGGTTAAATTGGTCGAACCGGGAACCACTGGTAAATACGATTCGAACAGAAAGTAAAACCGTCAATTTTGAAAATCGAAGTTGAACCGTCGAATCGGACAGGAACCGGTCGGTCGAACCGAACCGTGACCCGGCCGATTTTTGAAATTCGGGCAAAAGGCTGCGTTTTGCATGCTAAAAGGGCCAAAGAAGAACCCTAGTCACCCACAGAGGCACAAACCCACTCCTTTCCTCTCGAGCCTCCACTCTCACTGATGAATTCATATTTTATGATAATATTTTGTTAGAATTGAGTAGATTTCATCATATAAACCTACACTTATTCCATTAAATAGCATGCTTTTGAACTTTCCTCCTAAATTGTGCTTCATTATGAAAATATGCTCTTTTGTGCCTAATTTAACCTATTTTATTCCATTTGCCTTCCATTCGATACCTTGATGTTGTTTGTGAGTGATTTCAGGTGTATAAGGTAGGATTGGCTTGGTGAGAATGGAAGAGGAGCATACAAAGAGGAGGAAGCATGAAGAAACAAAGAAGAAGAGAAAAGCAATGGGTGCGTGCGCATAGCCGCTTGTGCGTACGCACAGGAAGCAAATCAGAGCCAAGTGTGCGAGCGCACAGCATCTGGCGCATCGCACAAGCATTCAAATATCGCGAAGCGTGCATGCGCACAACCCCATGTGCGTATGTACAACCTGTGAATTCGGCCAAGTGTGCGTGCGCACACGTCTGTGCGTACGCACAGGTGTTCGCACATGCCTTCATTAAAAATTGCACGTGACACGCATTTCTGATGGTTTAGAGGCCCAATTCTGAAGCCAATAGCTCATATTGGAGAGGGGCAAACATAGTGGCTACATAGCATATTATTAGGATAGTTTTTAAAATAGAGTAGGAGGCTTTAGTTTAGTTTTTCTCTAAGTTTTCTCTCATCTTCATTAGGGTTTATATTAGGGTTTTACATTTCAAGTGCCATTTCTATTTTTTATCTTGGATTTTGCTAGCCCTCCATTGTAAGTATCTCTTAATTACTACTCTTTTTAGTTACAATTTTGATACTCTTTCTTGTGGTTAAAGTTATAGTGCTAATATATATACTTTTTGCAATTTTAATTTCTTGTTGATGATTTTGATGATTGATGATTGTTATATGCTTGGTTGAGTTGCTATTGTTGCTTTTGATCATTTGTTGCTCATAATTTCAAGCACTTTCTCTCAATTTTTCCATGTTTAGAGTTTGTGCCCACCAAGTGTTTGTGGAAATGTCAATTTTGATTATGGGCTAAATTTCCACCTCTTGGCTTGGAAAAAAAATGAGCAATTAGGTTCCTAGAGTTGAAATGCCCAACATTTAGTGATAATTCTTGGATTGTTAATTGTTCTTATTTCCACTAACACTAACTTGTTGCTAAGGTAATTAGCAAGTGAGTTAGGATTTGTGGATTAAGAACAATTATGCTTACTTGACTTACTCTCCGATGTGAGGGTTAACTAAGTGAGATTAATCTATTACAATTGTCATAGTTGTGGTTCCAACAAGGAAAGGACCCTTAACTCATCCCAAGCCAATATTTCATTGATGCTTTGAATCATACACACATACATACATCAATCACTTTCATATCTTACTTGTCTATGTTACATAGTTAGTTCTTTAAATTCCTTTATTAGTTCATCACTTGCAATTTTGAGTTCTTTTATTTCTTTAATAATTTATATCTTTATTGAAAATCTTGTTGCCTTCAAAACCGAAATTGCACACTCATTGGTCACTAGGTCCTTGGGAGACGACTCGGGAATTAAAACTCCCGGAATTTATATTGGTTTTGAATTGTGACATCCCTTGATTTTCCAAACTTTGGTTGCGAGTTGTTTGTCGATTGGGACTATGCTATTAACGAAGTGATTCTTATTTTGACAAATTTCTAACCGATGTTCGGGCACCTACCACTCACCTCTCACGTCTCCAGTCTGACTCACCTCGAGCTTCTGGCGCAACTTCCGTCTAGCCACCGCCGCCGTCACATCTGTTGTGCTAACATCAGCTAGCTCTGTTCGTGCAGCCACAAACCGTTGCGAAGTCAGCCTTCAAAAATCGTAGCCACCGTAGGGGAGGAGGGAACCTCTGCTGTGTCGCCGTCGTTCCTCCATCGCTGCCAATCCATCACCGCCATTGCTAGGGTTTGTTGGAGCTGCGCAAAGCCATCGTCATCGCTGTCACGTGAGGAAGGAAGCGAGAGAGACCGAAGTTGCAAAAGAGGAGAAGTCACCCCTAGCCGAAAGCCGCTGCTGAAGACCCCATGAAAAAAGCGGTTATGCTTTAATCTTTGAAAGTTGTTCTGATTTCTCCACTATTGTTGTGATCTGCTACTTTCTTTGCAATTGTCTCTAAGCGTACTTGATTTTCTGGATTTAGAGGATTTAGAGTTGTTTTTTTATTGAATTTCTGGATTTAAATTTTGAACTTGTGCTTGATCTCCAATTTCTGCTTGATTCTTCTTATTGTTGTTGTGGTTGAAATTCAAAATTGAAATCTGATTCTTCTTCTTCAATTTCATATTTTGGACTTGTTGATTTGTGAACGGATTTTGTGAAATTGAATTTGTGATCTATTGTTGGATTTGTTGCTAAATTGCTTGTTGAATTTGAATTTGCATCGATTTCGGCCTCTCTTTTTTCTTGAATTTCTGTTGATGCTGTTGCGAGTCTTGTTCTGTTGATAGCTGAGATTTGGTTGCTTCTTGATCAATTTGTGGTGGTTGCTGTTGTTGCCTTAGTCTAGCTTTAATCTCTTCTCACTCAATTTTCCATTCTGCAATTCTGGCAAGCTTGGACGCATATCCGGTTGGTAGCGATGATAAAACGCAATTTCGAATGTTTCCAAATTAGCAAATGGATTGAGCGTCTTCCATAACTGAAACCACCTTAGAGCTTTCCCTTTCAAACCTCTTTCCACCTCTATGAATCTCTACTCCTCAAGTGTCCATCCATAACCATATTTTCCATCGAATGGAAATGTATCTTCAGATTGTTGAGTTATTTGTTTTTCCATGAAAAATGGAAGAAACCTCTCAACGAGAGCACCAATGTTAGAACTCCCTCTTTGAGTTAGGGAGAAAAACTCCAAATTGAACTAAGTTCAATATCAATTTATTAATTCCTTTAATGCATTGATAAAAGTTTCTTATCTATATTCTTAAAAGACTAAGTAATTCTAACGGGTATAACTCGTACCCTTCCTAATATTAAATTGTAACATGTAGTGGCCACTGTTTATGAATATCAGAAGTATGCAAAATCAGCAGAGGATGTTATTGCTGATGTTCTCAGAGCAGGTGTTTTATTTGTTATTTTTATTTCAAGTGGATAAATGGTTTCACTAAATTCAATTTTTGTGCTATTGAATAAGGCAAGGGATTGTGAATATAAGTGAATGTGATAAAATTGTGAATATGAAAAAATATGATTGATGACAAACTTGGATGTTGGCATTTTATGTTTAGTTGATTATTTTTGTTATTTGACTTGAATTTGTATTTAAATGAGATCATAATATTCTGATTTATATACTATTTTTAATTTAGATGATATTTTAAAGTCTATATTAAATTATAATTATATTTTAATGTATTTATTTATATTTTATTTATTATTTTATTATAAATAATTTTTTTAGTTCAATCATAATCAAATTAATTAAACTTATGAACCAATAAATCAATAACTAGAGCAATTCAATGATCGATTCGATTTTTAAAACCTTGCTTTTAGCGCTAATTATAAGGAAGAATATAAATGTTACGCTAAAGAATAAATGAGAAGGTGATTGAAAGGCCTTGATTTTGATCGGTATAGATTGTTTTAATGATAAAATCGCAATTTATCAAGGTAGTGAACTCGTAGTTTTTACCTCGACTCGTTAAGTTAACTCAAAATCGTAATTCGTTGAATCGTAAGACGGAACGTAAATATGACTCGTAATATATTAACATTTAGAAAAATTTAATAACAAAAACTAATTTCACAGATAATAAAATAAATTTCAAATAAACTAAATTATCCATAAAATTATAACTAATATATATACCATAATAAGTAAAAAGTCACAATTCAACACATTCACAACTCAACTCACAAATCAAAACATAAATTTACAATTCACAAGTTCATAAGACAATAAAATAAATTAAAGTAGCAAATAAATCAACCAAACTACTTGAATGAACAACTAATTAACTAGAATATAAACAAGTTATTTAATAATCATTCTATTCTTCATCAATCATAAAATCTTTATGAGTTCCACAAGCTTTTTCATTACCATCTTCATTATCAGAAGCAGGAGAAAGAGGTCCTTGGAGAAATTTTTCAAACTCATCATCATTAAGATAACTAAAGCACCATTTAAGTAACAGCATCGTATCAAAATCAATAAACTTTGTTTGTCACATAAAGTTCTAACTTTCAATTATAAACAGGTAAAAAGCATTTTAACTTTTTAAGTAATTTAGAACAGAGTAAAGCAAATTTAAGCCACTAAGATAACTAAAGCACTATTTAAGTCACAACATCATATCAAAACCAATAAACCTTGCTTGTCACATAAAGTTCCAACTTCCAAGTATAAGCAGGTAAAAATGTAGAGTGCCCTCAAATCTCATGGCTTAGAAAATTTTAATGCTCATAAACAGCTACTAAACCAATGGTGTGCATCAAAACCTCTCAACAAGATTCTGAAATTTTTAATCATAGACAACTACTATCTCAATACATTTTGTGTTAAACATCATTGGGCATCATAATTAAAGCACAATGCTCAGAAATTAAGTATGTATAAACATAAAAGGAGAAGATAAAACAAAGATTCATAACAATCAACATCTAAAATAATAAATCAAAATAATAGCAATTTTTACCAAAATAAAAATAATAATAATTGTTAACAGTGGGTGACAAAGGAGGCAGTGTCAATCCAATCATCATCAAAGGGGAGGAGAAGAGCAGCGATCCAGATCCCACAGCTAGAGAGGTGGAGTTAGAGAACCAGAGACAGGGGACAGAGCCAAAGAGTCTCACAAGTTGCAATCGCAAAGTGACACTCACACATTCCAACCACCACCAGTATGATTCGACAACACCAGCAGCAAACCTCACGGTGAGTCGGCGATGCTCCAAATTGGGGATTCCGGTCGCGCGATATTCAAATTTCAGAGGAATAGAGAGAGAGAGTCAGAGATTGAGACTTGACAGAGGTGAAAATTTGAAATTTTGGCCATGAAAAATTGGAGAGAACCTGTAAAAGTGAGGGAGATTAAGAGATTAGAGACTATTACTCTTCTAGGGTTCCTCATCCATGGTCTTCTATTCAGATTGGGCCACTGGGTTGGATTGGACTGCAATCAGGCCAAGAAAAAGAACTTCTTCAACCTGGAACGCACAATGCGGCAGAAGCGACGATTTCGGCGACTCTGCGTTTTTGAGCGGCGATTCCGCACGGTGGAGCTTGTTTCTGGACGATGAGTAGAAGCGCAACGGAAGAATGGAGCAGAAGCGTATAATCGTGCGTTTCCACGAGTTAAAACGCGATTCTGACTACCTTGCAATTTATTCTCTATACGAGAATAAAAGAAAAGCTTTCTTATTAAAAAAATTCAAAAATTATATTTATAATATTATACACTTATGTTCTTACATAGTTACATATGAAATATGGTCTCTTTATATACTACTGAGTGAATGGCAAACATATATTAAACAATCCACCAAATATTGATTGCTCTACTATATTAAAAACAACAACTAGACATTTAAAATTCATTTAAAAAAGCTAAATTGCTAAGTAGATGAAAAGCATTTTAAATAATTCATTGTACATTAAAGTCTCACTCAATATTAAAATTACAATAATGGTCCACTAATGGTTATAACAACTTGAGAACCCTTGAAATCAAAACTAACATAAAAGAAGTCAAAAGTCTTATGAAATTATTAGTATTTTTTCACTTAATAATTCTGCATCTTTTGTGCTCGTATCAATATTACTCTTATTTTCTGTATTTATAAAATATACATTCCATTTTTTGTAAGATTAAAATAATTCACTATTTAATTCACTTAACGAAAATATTCTTCAATAATCATTATATATATATATATAAACTAATAATAATTGTTTGTTTAATTTTAAATAATAATTATAATAATATATTATTATTGTAATAAATTTTATTTATATATTTTATCACGTAATATAAAATGTTTTAATTTATTATATTAATATTTAACTTAAAATACTTAAAAATAAATAATAATAAATATATTATTATTATTATTTGAACTAATTAAATCATTATTACTAATTTTTATATAGTTATACTAATTTTTAAATAATATTTTGGTCAAATAAATTAAATAGTTGAACATTTTAAGCTTACAAAAACAAAATTATATTTTATAAATAGAGAAAATAATAATATTGTTTAGACATCTTACATAAAAAGAAATATCATTTTCTTTTATTTATTTTTTGAAATAACCTGCGAATGACTATAAATTATTTTCTATATTACTTTGGCTATAGTGATATGCAGCTCAGTGGCTCGACCCAGTAATGGACGCGTTCATGGTAGGCTAAGGCTTCTCGCTATAGGCGAGAAAGTGACGCTGGCAATTCGGTCGAGAAGATGGGAAGGAATTACGAGTCTCAGGACCTACAAAAGACGTTGCCACTCCTGCAAAAGGCTTTTGAAACCCACGAGAAGCATGGACTGCGCCACGTGTTTGCCATGCATGTTGGGAGAAGCTGTCTCTCACATCTAAACCATATAAATGTCATCGGGTTTTTTCTCGCATTGTCCATAAATTCCACTCTTCTTTATTGTGTGCATATCCGAGATGTTGGAAATTCTAAGATTGCTTAACTCCAAAACCATCCATGTTAAATCATTCAAAAAGAGCTAAGAGCACGAAAGCATAACTGAATTCGTGAGTATGATTGAGTTCTTTGATCTTCCTCAACCAAAGTCTTCTTCCTATTAGGGTTGAATCGCAACTCCACTGATTGGAAAAAAACTGTAGAGGCGGCTTTAATATGTTGAGAACTAAAACCTTGAATTTATTATATATGTTTGAGTGTGGCACCCATAAATTCTAAAACCCAAATAAAATAGTATATTTACTTTTATTTTTATTTAATTTTAGATCCAAAGTAATAATGACGTATTTAATTAAACATTTATGATATACGTATTGTCCATAAATAGATCAGGAAATAATAATTTTCTAACACGAGGTAGGGTAGTGTAAATGCTTGAGTAGTGAGATAGTATTGTTTGAGTAGTGAGTTTTGTGATACCGTTAGGCAAAAATGATCATATATCTAGTGTGATCAAATTTTCATAGATCAGACAAATCTATGATGCAGACGCATTGGACATTCCAAAGTCTGTGCAACGCTATGTCCGATGTCATATATTTTGCTTAATTAGGACCTGCTTAATTAGGACCACTATGTTTTCCGACAAGTCCATGTCAATGGTGAGCAGTAAGTACTTTTTTTTGTTGAGAAATTTTTCGGAAATTAGCTCTTACAATTGAGGGTCGGTATATTTGACATATCAATATAAGTCCTTTTGTTGGGTCTCGTGCTATGATACGAAGGAGATAAATGGTCCAATAGTATTATTGTACGTCTAGACATAGGAGCGAATACCTTGGTTACCTTCGATTTCCGCACCTATTCTTTCCGGTGGAGTGTTTGCGTTGGCACGAAGGTAAAATTGTATTTTCATATAAAAAATATAATTATTATATGGTGAATTATATATTAAAATATTAAGTGATTATAGTTATGTTTATAATTAAAAAGTTTAATATTTTTAGGTGGAATGGTATTAAAATCGTTGCAAAAAATATCACCAAAGGCAACACTTTTAAACTGTTGTCTTTATGAACAACAAAACTACAACAATTTAAAACCATTGCTTATCTAGTTATGGTTTTAAACTGTTACGTCATGAAAGTGAACGATTTTAAACTGTTGCCTATCTAGTAACGGTTCTAAACCGTTCTTTAAAAATTGTTGTCAAAACTGTTGTCTATACCAGTAACTATGGCAACGGTTTTTTGGTTGCCATTGTCTTAAATAAAAAAACCGTTGCTATAAACATTGACAATAGCCGCATATACCATAAATCAAAAATTGTTGCCAAAACATCGTCTAAAATTTTAGGAATGATTTTTTGATCTATGGTAAAGATTTTCAACCGTTGCGGAAACTCTTATTTGTTGTAGTGCCATAAAAAAAATGGAAGCAGCACACTTTAGAGATGATATGCAACCTGAAGCGGTAGAAACTAAAAACCTTGAAATATAATAAAAAATAATATCATTTCTTGGGTTAATTTTTGTTTGATTGATGGAATATTTTATTACAATTTTGTGGCTTCAAAATGTCCAGATCAACCATCAGCTGTCGCAATATAAGACATTGAAGTTAAAGAAAACTCGTTACACAATACTAAACAAAAAAGGTATGAGACATTGAAGTTAAAAAAAAAAAATGATAGAAAAGTTGAAAGCACAACTCCAGGAAGAAGAAGAAGAAAAAAGTATAAGTGTTTTCTCATATGAATTAGATTATCTGTATTATATAGGAAGAAAAAATAATATTTTAGTAGGTTTTTCATTACAAAATAGTCAACTATAACTACAAATAATACTAAATTATTATTATTCCGCATACAGCAAAATACTGACATTGTTAAATCTATCAGCTAAAGAGAGATTTTCGTTGTTGTTTATAAATTATTCACAATATTATTTTACCTGCTTTTATCACTGTACTTTCTTCTAATTTTTTTCAGTTAACGAGGTAGGTTTTTAATTTTAAAAATAATAATCATCTTGCTATTAGCCAAAAAAGTTTTTAAAAAAATAACAAAGCATTTCGCTTTCAGTGAAAAACCTTTTTTCAAAATTTTTTTAAATTGTCTCGCTCTATGCAAAATATATTGAATTAGATTTATAAAAAAATTTATTGAATCTTCTCGTCATTAGCAAAAAGGTTAGAACACCACAACCAAACATATCATCTTCCAACTCTATCTCTAGAAATAATTCCAATAATCCGTCAAAATCAATTTTTAAGCCGCGAATGACATCTTGGCATTTGCATCAGACTATTCAAGTCCGCTTTTAGTAGAAGTGTACATTTAAAATATAAAATGTGATTAATTAGATAAAAAATTATAATTAAATTTTAACTAATTAATTTAATAAAATAATTTAAAAAATCATATCTATGTTATTAAAAATTAGTTAACCAAAATCAAATTTTAAAAAACGATTTTCAATTTGTTAACTAAAATTAAAACTAAATTTTATATAACTTATTTCAAATTGGTTAACCAATTTTTTTTGTAAAATTCGATTTTTAATTGGTTAAAATTTATTTTTAATCGGTTAAAAATTTATTTTTAATTATTTTTAGAAAATCCAATTTTACAATGTAAAACTCGGTTTTTTTAAAAAAATTGGTTATTTTTTAAAATTGATTTTTATTTTTATAATTGGTTAAAAATTATTTTTAAATTTTTTTAATCGGTCAATAACCAATTTTATTATATAAAATCAATTTGGTTAATTAACCAAATTAAATTTTTGTTAACCAAAAAATAGGTTTGGTTTTTGGATTAACCAAACAATATACAGCCCTAGCTTCTAGTAAGAGGTATCGCTAAATATAATAATTACGGACACAATGGATAAAGAAAGAATGAAAAAATCAGGAAGTCTAGTAAAGAATGGCAACCAATCACTTTTAATATGATATTATTCGTGCTTGAAGCGTGGTCACAAACTGAAAAGGTAGAGATAAGAAATCCCAACTTCGTCAAGTGCAAAACCAGGTCGGGTGAAAAACTTGCAAGACACTCCGATGCTAAAGTCATTAGTGTGCTAGGTAGTAAAGTGAGATTCTTGAGTGTTTACCTGTTGGTAGCCTTTCCCTTTTAGCTTTGCCTTGTGAAGCTACCGTTTTTCCGGCATTTAGTGTTTACTGTAGCACATTATTGCTGAGATTCGGCGGTTACAAGATTCGATGGCATAGCCGTTGTGGCATTGGCCGTTATCCTGTGAAGTTGGTTATGGCCTTAATCGATTCATCGGTTACGTTCTCTTTTTTCCGAAACACTGCCCCCAACTTGGATTCCTAGACCTAGGTCCTTGGGTCGAGGGTATCTGAGTTTAAGAAGTCAGACCCATTTTAGATAGGAATTTGGAGGGGTTCATTGAAGGAAACTGAATAGTTTCCTTCAATTTCAAAAGCTGTTATTATTCCCTCCTTCCACGAACCATCAGTTCCATTCACTCTCTGCAATAAATGCAACATTAGTTTGAAATTAAATAGCCTTTCATTTTTTACTTTACCTTTCATTTCTATCTTTTATCACAACTGTCTCACGCATGCAAATAGTTTCCTCTCTTACATTCGAGCAGTTTCTTCCTTTTTCTCAGTGCACTTCTTCCTTGCTTACAATTCATCTCTGTCGAGTTTTCTGTCAGTCAGTGTTTCTCCAACCAGCATCCACAGTATTCTTATCTAAGGTTAGTGATTTTTGGTACCCTTATTCGACTGTTCTTGCATGTGGCTTATTCCCTTTTGAAGTTTTCCCTGTCTGGGAATCTTCGTGCATTCTTCATGCTTTCTTATGCCTTTTGACGTTGTTTTAAATTTCCATCGCATTTGCTTTGTTCATTTTCTTTTGATTAGGCCAAATATAGTTGGGACACCATTGTTTGAGTTTTTTCCCAAATAATCGATGATTTTGCTTGCCCCCACTGTTTGTGCTTCCTGGATTTGTTTTGCATCTTTTGGTTAGCCAAGATTTTGTAGTGTTAGAATTTTTGCTTTCTGGTAGTGGTAGAGACGTAGTGGTGGTGTCCCTGTAGGTGATGACTAGGAAAATAAGTTATTGCGACTCGTGGGCGTGGTGGTGCAAATTTGCCGAGGTCTCGACCTGCCCCTATTCAGAGGATGAATAGCAAATTCGAGGTAGACATCTACACTTGGGTGTCCGAGGAGATTCAAACCACTCCTTCCACTATCACGCAAGAAGAGCTTGATAATCTCCGAGAAACTTGAATTATTGTTTATTCCGATATTAGCAACTTGTATATTTTTTCTGTTCCAAGATCTGGGAACCGTCTGTGCCACATAAATGAGCACGCCGGTACTGTCCCGGATTGGTTATGGATTTATGAAACATTGTTCTCCTAGATTGGGATTATCTTGCCCTTTTTCCGATTTCCAGGTGAGCATTTTAAGTCACACGGGGTGTGTCCCTTCACAACTTCATCCTAATACTTGGGCTATTATCTGAGGTTTTGAGCTTCTGTGCATATTCTTGGATATCAAACCCACACTTAAGGTCTTTTTCTACTTTTTTACTTTGACAGTTCCGTTTAGGTCTCAGGGTCGCGGGTTCATCTCTTTCCGAGGTGTCGTGAATAGAAATTTTTACTTTGTTTGAAGAATCTTTTCATGGATTCAAGGAAAAAATTTTAAGATTGGGCGGATAGAGGGCACCACTCCTTTTTTTCCTGATTTTGCAGGGTGCTAAGAAATTTAATCTTTATTGGAACTACAATGTCTCCACGCCGAAAATCTGACTTTCCAATGTGAATGCTGACGAGCTTGCTCCTCAATATCAATTTGTTGATGATGCTGGGAAATGAGCATCCGCTAATCCTAAGGGACACTCTTATAAATGAGCAAGCTGCTCGGAATGCCATTAGTAAAATTTCAACTATTTGCGTCTCCATTTTATTTTCGATTTTTTTATCTTATGAGTTATTTTCTGTTTTTGTTTTCTAGTTGACATGGCCGGGGTGCTCGCCGTTATCGCCGAAATGAAGAGAAGGTTGGCCTCTCAACTTCCTATCACGGTTGGTGGCGACATGGTTTCGTCTTCTGTCCCAGTCCCGGGGGGATGAAGGAAGTGGAGAGGGGAAAAGCCCCGAGATACATGTTGTAGGGGAGGATTCTCCTGCCCACTCCCCATTCCAGAAGTGACCCAAGAATGTTGGTCAGAATGATGCTGCCATCTCTGTCCCTCCTCCCTTTAGGCATGTTTTGGACAAGGGATTCCAAGCTCCCGAGTTTGTGGATAAGCACTTCATGGATGAGGATACCAGGGAAATTCTTGCAAAAATGCCTCTAGGGTATATTCTTCCTCGAGTTCAGAGAATGCTCCTGCGTTCCGCGACTTATGTCCGGGATGTAGAGGTGGAGATCACGAGTTTCCGCTCGAAATTCCTTGCCAAAGATAAGATGATTGCTGAAGCCGCCACCAAGTTCCAAGACCTTAATAGCTCGGTTACTGCTCTTAAGGCAAGCAAACTTCCTTGGAGGATGACATAAAAACTTTGAAGATAGCCTAGGCTCCTTCGACTCGATGGAGGGGACCTTGAAGAAGCAGATTTTTGAGCTGATGAAAAAAACATGAAGAGCTTGAATTTTCGGTGAAGAAGGCCGAGCAAGCTGCTATTGAGTATTGATGGCGTTTTTGACGCCGAGAAAAATATCTTGGAACAGGTCAAACTGAAGGCTCCCAACTTGGACGTCTCCAAAGTCGATGTCTTCAAAAAGGTTGTGGATGGAAAAGTTGTTTCCATATTGTAATTTACATACAATTTTCCTTACTTATTTTTTAAGTGTTTTAAGGTTGGTACCTCGGTATTTGTGACACTTTTGCAGTATCTTTCCCATTTCTTTTTTGAAACTTAATATTTATTTATTCTCGTTATGTTTAGGATTAACTTATTGAATGCTTAGCGTTTCATTTTATACTACTTATCGTATATCTTTTTCTTTGTTAAATCATTTTGCTTCGAACTTTACTTTTAGTTCGATTTCGATTTTAAACGAGTAAAGTGATGTTTTTCTCGCATAATCATTGGATTCAGAGTAAGACTCAAAAGACTTTTAAACAATTCAAATTTTCAAGTAGAAGATTGCAAAAAAGAGTTTTTGAATAATACAAGTGGGGCCTCATTAAAAACCTAGTTTTCTAGAAAAAGAGTGCCTTTAATTTAACAAAGTAAAAGAAAGTTACTCGAAGTTGCTATCATCTTTTAAGAAAAGTACCTCTTTAAACGGGTTGCATTCCATGTTCTTGGTATCTCGATGTGGTGCGAATTTCAAATACCACAAACTTACCGACAAGTGCACCGGGTCGTACCAAATAATAACTTAGGTGAGTGAGTGTCATCCCACGAGAATAAATGGACTGAACAACAATGATTGAGAGATTAAGCTAGTCAGATAAACTAACTTGAGTGTTTTAGGTTCAAATTGCATAAAACAGAAATAAGAGAATGGAAGAAAACAGACAGTGAGCGGGTTGTGAAAATTGTATGAGAAACAGTTAATGTTTTGGAGATGTTTGCTTTTTCGAATTAACAATTTTTACTAACTACTTTAATCATGCAAAGATTCAATTTATGTAAACCTTTGATTGATTAAACCCTAATTCCTTAGTAATTTAATCTCCTCTAACCTAATCAACTGCCAATTCCTTGGTCACTTAATTTAGATTAGGGGTTTAAATCCAATTCTAGTTTATGAGCCACACAAATCCTAGATACCCAAAGATAAGATGATTATATGTCATGTATCATGTTAAGTTTAGGTAAATAGAGAATTATGAAGAGTTTATTTCAAGCTGTTATTCAATTAACTTTTCCAAGATTCAACAAAAATTCAATTGAAAAAAGAGTTATCTTCCAATATACTCTAATTTCAATGATGAAAAACGAAACCAATCCTTGAATTTAAATCAGTGCATTAATTAAAAGTAGAATGACAATAGTATTAATCCATCAAAATAAACAGAGCTCCTAACCTTAATAGGGGAGGTTTAGTTGCTCATGACTCAGAGAAAAACATAGGGTTGTAAAAAGTATGAAAGTGCAGAATGAGGAAGAGATAGAGAAAAGAGCCCGAAGGGCTAAATCTTTTCTGCTTTTATATCTAACCCTAATTGATTTGAAATTAGAATTCTAAAAACTAATAATATCTTTTTCTAATTAAAAATTAAATGAACAAAAACCCAAATCAAAGCCTTCGAGACACTCTTGGACGCGCTACTGGCGCTAAACGCCAGGCTCGGCGTTTAGCGCCGTTGAACAGAGACGATTTCTGAACTCACTGGCCTCCTGACGCTAAACACCAGGTAGTGGCGTTTAGCGCCACTAGCACACATTCTCGGCACACATTATGAAGCTCCTGGCGCTAAACGCCGGGTCGTGGCATTTGGTGCCAGGTGACAACATCCAAATTTCTTCTATTTCTTCTGTATGAACTCTGTCAACTTGCCCAAATATCACCTGAAATCATCAAAACAACAGTACAAATCAAAGTAGCGTCCAAACTGGTCTAAAACACCAAAATCTTATAAAAACTCAATAAATCTATTTCTAAATTACTAAGAAAATATAGAAAAGATGCCCACACATCACAACACCAAATTTGAATTGTTGCTTGTCCTCAAGCAACTGAAAACAATATGAACCTGAGATGTGGGTTTACCTAAGAGTTGAGTTTTCAATTAAGCGCATGTCTATTCTCTGAGTGGGGTTAATGACATTGTGATTCTGAATAGTTTCAGCATCTCACTATCCTTTGAAGCTCAGGAGTGTTAATTTCCTTCAGTATTAGAATCCGGATAATATTATGAATTCTCTCTTTTATTTCTGATTAATCCTTGAAAACAACATTTTCTTTCTTTTTCTTTGTTGCTTTATACCTTGATCCTACCCGTGACTCTAAATGTTTTGTCTCAAGCTTTACTTGACACAGAAACACCACAAGCACTTAACTGGGGAAACTCTTTGAGTTCTGATTTTTCTATTAAATTTTCTCTGTCAATAGCGCTCAAAGCCTTTGGCATACTCTTTATTTGCACTTGGCTTTGACTCTAAGTGCTTTGTCTCAAGGATTCCTTGATACATTCACACCACAAGTATATGACTAGGAAAATAACTCTTTTAAGCTTTTGATAATTCTTAACCTTCCTAGACATTGATACTCAGAGCCTTGGGCATTGTATTTTTTTCTTTTGCTATTTCTTTTTGCTTCAAGGGTTAATTTCTTGTTCAATAAAAAGAATCTATGATACTTCTCTAAAGTCTTGTACCTTATGAATTAACATTCTTTACTCTAATATCTAAGATGCCTTGTTCTTTTCATGCATTCAAAGTCACAGATAAAACACCACCACATCTAAATAAATAAGATAATTCAGAATATAAACTCAACTTCTCATGCATTTCACCACTTTTCTCTTTTTTTTTTTTTAATTCAAACTCAGTGAGCAATACATAAGACATCTTTTTTAAAATACAAATAAAACACTAAAACAACTAAATAAACTACATAGATCTAGAAGAACTAAAAATACTGAAAGTCATGCAAAGGGAAAAAAATAAGCAACAAAAAATAGAAAATGACAAATTAGAACAGAAAAAGGAAAAGCGCATAAAAGAAACTCAACCACTTCAGTCATCGTGGTAGTCGTCCCTTCCATCTGGCTGAGCTCTCAAAAATCCTCTCAGTCATCCAATGTTAAGTCTCATCTGTGAGAGCTCCTAGTGCTGACTCTGCTGCTCTGCCAGAACCTACTGAATAAGAGCATTGTGACCCACCTGACTCACCCTCAGCTGATCAATGGAGGAGGTCAGCTGATGCTAATACTTCTGGGATGGAAAATAGTGTCCCTAGGGCATCATAGGATGCTCCTATTGAGGTGGGGGGACTGACTCCTCTCTCGAGAATCGTGCATACTCCTGAGCATATTCCGTGGTCTTCTTGAAGATCGGTCTCTCTATAGGAATGAGGGTGTCATGCTCTATGCGCACTCTGAAAGCATCACAGAGGTGGAAGATGAGATACGGGAACGCCAGCTTGGCGTGGGTGGAGGCATTGGAAGTAATGCTGTATATCTCCTATGGAATCACTTACTTCACCTCCACCTTATTCCCGAGCATGATACAATGGATCATTATTGCCTAGTCTATAATAACCTCAAAACGGTTACTCGTCGAGATGATGGAGCACTGAATAAACTCTAACCACCCCTGAGCTACCGGTCTGAGATCATGCGCCCCAACTGATAAGGCTGCCCCTTAGAATTAAGCCTCCACTGAGCTTCCAGGAGGCATATGTCTGCAAGTATCTAGTCTAGCCTCCGATCACTATTGACCCTCTCAGTATAGGAATGAGGGTCATCCCTAGTCTGTGGCAGTTAGAGGGCATCCCTCACATTTCTCGAACCAAAGGCCCTATAGTCCTCCCTCTCACCATAGTAAACCAATTCTTGGGAATGGGATTCATTCCCCTCAAATGCTTGTATATGACCCAAGCATTAGCGCAGAACTCCTGGACCATCAGTTGGCCCACCTTAGTTACCAGGTTACACAGTGTTTTCCAGCCTCTTCTTTGGATCTCCGCCTGAATTTTCAGATACTCGTTTGACTTAAGATTGAATCACACCTCCGGGATCACTGTCTTCTTACTAGTGATCTCATGGACTGGTTACATGGGCCTTCTTTTTCCTCTACCTAGAAGATGACTCTCCTCCCTTAGGTGCCATAAATAATGATCAAAGTAAAAAGTGGCACAACCACATTAAATTTAAAGCTTTTGCTCATCCCTGAGCAAAAAAAAAATAAAAATAAAGGGAAGAGTAAGTGGGTGATAATGATAAATGAAAAAGAAGAAAGCAAAGGAGAATGGATATGGAAAGAGAATATGGTGCTTTAAAAAATTAAAGAAGGGGATAAGAAGTAAGAAATGAGGGAATATAGATGCAGGTGTGAGGTAAATGGGGTACAAGAGGGGTATATATAGCAAAGGGGGAGGGGGAGTTACGGTTGGGATAAGGAAAAAAAAGGAAAGAAATTCAAGTGAATTGAATATGGTTGGTTGGGGGTGGGGGTAGGTAACGGTTAGTAGGGGAATGGCTGAGTTGGGAAGAGAGATTTGGGGGGATCGATGAATGTGATTAGTGGAAGGGAGGCGGTGGTGGGACCCACGTTTGATTTTTGATTCAAAATTTGAATCCTTCTTTGAATCGGACTATGAAGCGCTATTGGCACTAAACGCCAATATCAGAGTTTAGCGCCGATAGAGATTTTTTTTCTTGAAAATAAACACTTTTGTGTGCGCATACAGGTCCGTGTGTACGCATGATAGGGGAAAGGAATGGGTTTGTGCGTATGCACCCGGCAGAGAGTTTGGAGATGTTGGTTCTCCTCCTGGTGCTAAACGCCATGTGGCCGCGTTTAGCACCACCATCACAAAAGCTGAGTCTTGAAATGCATGCATTTTGGCGCTAAACGCCAGACTCGACATTGGTGCCACCTACACAGGGAGTACTCCTTGAAATATGTGCACCATGACACTAAATGCTAAGTCAGGGCATTTAGCGCCACTCTCAAAGTGATCTTGCCTCAAATTTTGTGCCCCATGGCGCTAAACGCCAGGTAACGGCAATTAACGCCGGGGAACCCGAAGCAAACCCCTTCAGATTGTTTTGAATTCCTTTCTGATTGCACATATTTCTGTTTTTAACACTTTGCATGACCAAAACACATGTAAAAAGAAGAAAAACTATAAGAAAATAAAACCAAATAAATAAAATCAAAATAAATCGAAAATCTAAGGATATAGATGATTGGGTTGCCTCCCAACAAGCACTTCTTTAACGTCACTAGCTTGGCAATTAGTGCTGCTAAATCAGCAGATGAGCGTTCTCTAACGATCAACCTTTCCTCCAAGATAGTTCTTTAGCCTCTGGCCATTGACAATGAACCTTCTATCAGAGTTTTCTTCTTAGAATTTCACATAACCATATGGAGACACTCTGGTTACCACAAATGGTCCTGACCATTAGGACTTCAACTTTCTGGGGAAGAGCTTGAGCCTTGAATTGAACAATAAGAATTTCTGGCCTGGATCAAATGCTCTGGTGGCTATTTTCTTATCATGCCACACCTTTGTCTTCTCTTTATAGAGCTTGGCATTCTCATAAGCTGAATTTCTGAATTTATCAAACTCATTCAGTTGAAGGAGCCTCTTTTCTCCTGTAGCTTTGGCGTCAAAGTTCAGAAATTTTGTTGCACAGTATGCTTTGTGCTCTTGATCGGTTGGTCGGTTTGCATAATTATTAAGTAGCTTTGAAAATATTGGCGTAACCGACGTGCCGACATAAGTAACATAAAACCAAGTTTTTTAATTTTTTAGTAGCATAGCTCAGGTCCTTGAAGAACCTTGCTAACAAAATACACTAGATGTTGATGCTTATCCTGGTCTTCTAAGATCAAGACTGAGGCCAGGGTCTCCTCAGTCATGGATAAATATAGGTATAGAGGCTGGCCGTGCTTGGGTTTTTTCCAAAATAGGAGGAGGTGAGAGTAAGTTTTTAAAATGCTGAAAAGGAGCATCATATTTCTCTGTCCAAGCAAAGTCAACATCTTTTTTCATTAAATTAAAAATGGTTTAGCCTTAGTGGCGAAAGCCCCCAAGAACATTGATAGGGTAGCCAACCAACCTTTGAGCCTCTGAACCTCTTTAAGATTTCATGGACTCGACATGTCTAAGATTGCCTGGTATTTCTTGGGGTTGGCTTCTATCCCTCTTTGGGTAATAATGAACCCTTAAAACTTACCTCCCTAAACTCCAAAGGCGAACTTCGCCGGATTCAACCTCATCTTGTGAAGTCGGAGACAGTCAAATACTTCCTTGAGGTCTTTGATTAGATCAGAATCTTTGTTGGTTTATATCAGCCTATCATCAATGTATACTTTCATATTCTTCCCGATCTGTTGCTTTGGTATGTTGCCCCTTCATTATTTTTAACCAAAAGGCATTACCATATAACAAGAAATTCCCTCAGGGGTAATGCAAGCTATTTTATCCTCATTCGCTTTGTGCATTGGAATCTGGTTATAACCACTATAAGCATCCAAGAAACTTAGTATCTGATACGCCGAGGAAAAGTCAATCATGTTATCAATGTTAGGTAAAGGAAAATAGTCCTTTAGGCAGGCTTTTTTTAAATTAGTGTAGTCTGCACATATTCGCCACTTTCCATTAAACTTTTTCACTATTACCACATTTGACAACCAAGTGCAATAAGTTAATTCTCAGATAAACCTAACATCCAATAGTCCCTGGCTTTTGACTTCGACTGCCCGGTCGGGCGACATCTTCCAACGTCGCTATGCAACCGGGTTGAAGTCAAGATTAATAGCCAATTGATGGGACATGAATGTAGGGTCTATTCCAAGCTTATCGGTAGGTTCCCAAGCAAATAGATCTATGTTACCTCTCAAGAAATTCTGAAGCTCCTATTTCAAGGGGTAAGGCAGTTCTTTATTGATCATGGTATATTTCTCTGACTTATCTCCAATCTGGAATTTTTCATGTTCTCCGTTAAGTTTTGGCCTCGGATTTTCTTGAATTCGAGAGTCTAAGTCAACAAGGAAGACCTCGGTGGACTCTTTGGCCTTATCTCGGAGTGTAAGACAAGCTTTATTGCATTTTCCTACAGACACTGATCTTCCCAAATTGTTGCGACCTGATTTTCTGCTGCCTGGAACTTCATGACCAAAAACATGGTCGAGATGAATGTGCACAGATCATTGAGTGTCTTCCTTCCTAGAATTACATTATAGGCTGTAGAATCTTGAAGGACATTGAACTCGACCTGTGATGCCCTTATGTTCATACCTTCCCCTATAGTAAAGAGGAGGTCCACAACTCCATCTGGTTTGATATAGTGATCTCCCAGACCAACAAACCCCAGGATATGGGATTTCAAATGTTGATCCTTCAACCCCAGAGCATCTAATGCATTTCTACGAGAAAGTTCGAGTCCACGCCAGTGTCGACGAGGATCCTCTTTACAATGCCATTACCTAACCTGGCCATGATAACCAAGAGTTCATCTTCATCTGATGTGGCGATCTGAAAATCTTCCGCTGTGAACTGGACTGCCGAGATAATGGTTACTTTGAGAACTTCAGAGGCCGCAGGTTTAACATCCCTTTTAACAACATTGTTGGATCTCGGTAATCCATACCTCCTAGCCACCACATTGACTATAACTTGAGCCGTGTCTTCTATACTCTTTGGAGGCCTGGAGCTCCTTGGGTTTCTTGTTTTCTAATCTTCGTCCTCGTTATGTCGTTGGTGGTTGTACGTGTTGGACGAATTCAGGAAGTTTTCCATCTTGGTTTGCTTGCTCTAAGGCATCTTTCAAATCGATGCAGTCCTCAATCTTGTGACCATGGGACTTATGATAGTCGTTATACTAAGACTTGTTTAATGAGGCTCTGGGCCGAATTTGTCTTGCTTTTGGTAATGTGTCTCGATGAGAAACTTGCTGATAAATCTCGGTAAGTGAGGCCACCAAAGGGGTGTAAGAAGCAAACTTTCCATCTCTCGGGCCTAGGAATTTTGAATTCTGTCTTGAGTTTCCGGCTTTCTGAGGAGAAGGTGTTGGATTCTTCCTTTTGGTAGAAACTACCTTTGAGACATCCTTATCTCGCATGTATTCCAGGGCAATCTGATGGATATCTTCCATGGATTTTACATTCTTGGAAGTTTAGTGCCTACGGAAGTCTCCTTCCAGCAACCCAGCAATTAGGCATAAGCATACGACTTCTGGGGTTCAAGTGTTCACCTCCAAGAGTGCTTTATTGAACTGATCAAAGTAATCTCAGATACTCTCGCCCACCCTTTGTTCTACTCCCAATGAGGAGATTGGGTACTTTGCCTGAGTTCTTCTGGTAGTAAAGTGAGCTAAAAACTTGACCTTGATATCAACGAAAGAGAAGATCGACCCAGTAGTTAGTGTATTGAACTATACCATGGTAGGTTCTAACAAGGTTATCGAAAAGGTCAACTCCTTCCAAATTCATCCTGGCTTTAAAGGCGCCAATATGTTCTTGAGGATTCGTCTTCTCATCATACTTCAAGTCCGTTGGCTTGTCAAAATGCTTTGGTAATCGTACTTGAAGAATGTGAGAGCAAACAAAGTCTGCTCCATTATGACGTGCTCTTGGGATTCCTTGTGCCTTTTAGGAGTTGGACTCTTTTGCGGAGTCCGCCTCCTTTTAGACTGGGCATAACACGATTCTTTCTGATAATCGTCATGATGTTGGCGTGAGTTCCTGTCATCTCTACAACGTGAAGGAGAAGTTGAAATTCTCTGGTGGTCCCGCCTGGATTTTTTGGACAGGGCTCTTCCCATTCCCTGGCTGGACGACTCTGGGAACGGGAACGCCTTGTAATAGCCCAGACCACCTGCTATCACGATATTATCCGCTTTGGCACACAAGGCATTATGGTTTTGCCTTTGACGATAGGGATGATAGCCGAAACCCCCCACATTCACCCGTCAAAACGTGTCACACTAGGGAGAGCTATTCACACCCTTATAAGGCATGCTTCGTTCCCCTCCCCAACCGATGTGGGACCTTACAATCCACCCCTCTAAGGGAGTCCAGCGCCCTCGCTGGCACATCGATCAGAATTCTGGCTCTGATACCATCTATAACAGTCCAGACCATCCGCTAGCACGATATTGTCTGCTTTGGCACACAAGGCCTCACGGTTTTGCCTTTAACGATATAGATGATAGCTGAAGTCCCCCATACTCACTCGTCAAAATGTGTCATACTAGGGAGAGGTATCCACACCCTTATAAGGCATGCTTCGTTCCCCCCCAACCGATGTGGGACCTTACAATCCACCCCCCTAAGGGAGCCCAGCACCCTCGCTGGCACATCGATCCGGGCTCCAGCTCTGATACCATCTGAAACAGCCCAAACCACCCGCTAGCACGATATTGTCCGCTTTGGAACACAAGGCTTCACAGTTTTGCCTTTAACGATAGGGATGATAGCCGAAGCCCCCCACACTCACTCGTCAAAACGCGTCATGCTAGGAAGAGGTATCCACACCCTTATAAGGCATGCTTCGTTTCCCTCGCCAACCGATGTGGGACCTTATAATCCACCCCCCTAAGGGAGTCCAGCGCCCTCGCTGGCATATTGATCAGGGTTCTGACTCTGATACCATCTGTAACAGCCCAGACTACCTGCTAGCACGATATTGTCCGCTTTGGCATACAAGGCCTCACGGTTTTGCCTTTAACGATATGGATGATAGCCGAAGCCCCCCATACTCACTCGTCAAAACGCGTCATACTAGGGAGAGGTATCCACACCCTTATAAGGCATGCTTCGTTCCCCTCCCCAACCAATGTGGGACCTTACAATCCACTCCTTTAAGGGAGCCCAGCACCCTCGCTGGCACATCGATATGGGCTCTGGCTCTGATACCATCTGTAACAGCCCAGACCACCTGCTAGCACGATATTGTCCACTTTGGCACACAAGGCCTCACGGTTTTGTCTTTGATGATAGGGATGATAGCCGAAACCCCCCACACTCACTCATCAAAACGCATCATACTAGGGAGAGGTATCCACACCCTTATAAGGCATGATCCGTTCCCCTCCCCAACCGATGTGGGACCTTACACGCCTAAATAAGGAATGCTCAGCCAACTGTCGTTGAAGCTCTAATTGGTAACGCTCCAACTACTGCATCCTATTTCGCATTTCTTCTATAGCATGGTGATAATCATCTCTAAGGCCAACGAAATGATGGGTTTTTGGGTTCATGGGTTCATGATTTTCATAACCGGGAGGAACTTCCTCTTGACTTGATGTGACATCAGTCTCGTGTCCGTCCTCTCGTTATTGGCTTTTCAATGGGGTTTCTAGATTAACTGTAGAGTGAATTCGTCGTTTGGCCATGATTCTTGCTAATCCGGGACTAACTCTAAAGAGACAACCTGCAAATCACTCTGATGCTAGGGTGATAGGTAGTAAAATAAATTTCTCATATGTTTACCTATTGATAGCTTTTCTCTTTTAGCTTTTACCTTGTAAGATTACCATTTTTTCGACATTTAGTGCTTACTGTAGTACATTATTGTTAAGATTCGGCAATTATAGAATTTGATGACATAGCCGTTGTGGTATCGGCCGTTGTCTCGTGAAGTTAGTTATGACCTTAATCGCCTCATCAGTTATCTCTTTTATCCGAACATATATATATATATCCATCCCAATATATAACATATTAACGTGTAATACTAGAGTTTTTGTATTGGATTCGTCCTTTTTAAAACGAAGGCTTTGTCCTAGTCATATACATAGCAATGTTCTTACTTGAGTGACGAGCCGACGATAATATTTAATCGTGAAAGACTAAAAAAAGTGGTGCATGATACGTGTAGAAGAAGTCTAAAATTGAGGGATCTTAGAATCTTCACCGTCAATTGCTTAATGTGTGGCTTATGATTAGATTATCTTGCTGAATCGTCAATGGATGAATGCCCCATTAGACTTTTAAGAGTTGTCCTCGTATCCGAAAAGAAAAAGTTTGAGCTAGCTGTCCAAAAATGTGGCAAAAATCTGTATTATAATAATAAGCAATATAATTGTACGAGGAACCTTTCGTCTTTTATGCTTAATGAATTGTTGATAACATTTATTTTTCGGATGATGTTTCTTTATTTAATTTTCATGAAATCATCGCACTCATCCCGATTCTATAGATTATAAAATTTGTTTACTAGCTTGGTCAATCCTAATAAGAAGTCATATAAAAGAAATATGGAATTTCCAACAAAAATGGTAATGCAATATTAATATAAAAAATATTTTCTTAATAAAGAAACTAATTTCTATAAATTATAACACACTCAAAAAATATTTACAACTAACTATGATACACAGATACTAATATAAACATGCGACACGATATGACACGACGTGAAAAAGTTCTGAAGAGAATATGACGAGAGGAGAAAAGTTCTGAAGAGTTAAGGGGAGACGAAGAAGAAGAAAAAGAGAATTCTGCCAAATAGGTTAGGGTGGAGTTTATATATAATATAACCATACAAATCGGCTGGTACGATTTGTAATTTAGCATTTAAAATTTTTTTAATATTACAAATTTGACGGTCCGATTTGATTTTCGTCGAAATAAAAAAAATTTTAAACACTAAAATCAAACCTACCAATTTGAATACTACAGAACTTGAAATTTTATTCTTCCAAACAAATCGGACGGTTTGATTTGTATCCATCTTCAATGACAAAGGAATCAGACTGTCCGATTTTTTTTACAAATTAAAAAAAGCAGCTGCCACATTAATGTATAACACAACTGACATCCATATCGCCGCATAACACACATACAATATTCTTATAAAAAAATCAACCGAGCAATACTACGTAATCAGTAAATGTTATTATTTTTTGTCAGTATTTCACCATTAATAATTTGCACCCTTATTTATTATAAACGTTTTACATATAAGAAAAATATAATTTGCACCTATATTTACCAGAATTTTGTACATATGAATCAATACAGTTTGCACTCACATTTTTTAGAATTTGCACATATGAATTAATAAAATTTAATTGTCAAAAATAATTTAGTATTTGTGATGGTCAAACAATAGTAAAAAATACTAAAAATTATTGACCCCAAAAATATTTTTATCATAATTTTTTTTTCATTTATAATAATAAAATAATTAAATAAACAAAAGATTTTTGTAAATAAAAGAATAAAAAAATTTAAATACACAATAAAATTTCTTCTTCATATAATTAAAAGAATAAAAGAATTAAAAAAACGCAAAAGGAGTATTTATAAAGAACAAAATAATATTTTATTATAAGGTGGTTAAGAATTTTTGAATAAAAAACTTGAATTAAATAAAATTAAACAACATCACAACATTACAAAGTGTAACAAAATTTAGAAAAAAAACGTATTTTTAAAAAAATTATATATTCTACAATATTATTGATAGTGACTTTTTTTACCGCTATAATGGAGAGTATTCTTTACATTTATATTCAACAAAACAATATTTTTTAATCATTAAAAAATTTATTATTATCTGTTTTCTATTACAAATGTGAACAAATATTCCATATTTGTGTTCGAAATTTTCGAGAGGATACAATAACACTTTACCTTTTACTATCTATTCCAAGAATATGTGACCACTGTAATACACATCTATATCACCATGAAACATTCAAAATGTGCTGTAATAAGAGAACAGTTTCTTTTTCCCGAATAAATGCTCCTCAAGAATTACTTGAAATCTTCTTAGACCCCTTTGCAGAAAGAAACTATTTTAGAAAACATATTCGTAGTTACAATCATGTATTTTCTTTTACTTTATGTGGTGTGCACATAGACAAATAATTGGCTATAACAATGTGTGGTATATATACATTTTGTGCTCAATGATCAATATATCACAATATACAAGAATTTTATCCGGACCGGGGCGCACGTGATCACGCATTTTGTAATTGTACATATATGACACTGAGCACAAGTTACAGAATAGGATGCTGGAGAACACGCAACTACATGAAATATTGGTTCTCAAGTTACAACAATTACAATACCGGTATAATTCTTCTCTCTATGTGTTTTGCCAGCTTGCACAATGGTCGATGCACATGAGTGTAGTTTGGTCATTAGAGGGCAACCTGCTGATCAGCCACAATATAGTCTCCCAACTGCTTTACAGGTAGCAGCTATAATTGTTGGTGATAACGTTGAAACAATGGTTCACAGACGAGATATTAAGGTGCAAACCCATGTTAGTAGCCTGAGAAGGATTTAGAAGTTTGTTGGCTATTATGATCCTCTTTTTTTTTTATTTGGAATCCATGAATGGGATATCAATAATCAATGTCAAAGTGAAAGCAAAATATCGTATTGAACATGTTATAACTATATGCTCCAGGTACAACTCCTTATTTTCTATGTAGTATAGCTTTCTAGAAAATTTGCCAATGCATTAGTATTATATATCCAGCATTTTTCTAAAATTCTAAAAATTTGTAGATATGCCCAATGATCATTCTACTATATATTGCAGGTAGGGTGACTTCTACAACAATATATCATATATAATTAATATTCCTAAAATACTTAACGACAATTATTTGTCTAAAATAATACTCACTGAATTCTTTCTCTTAAATCAGGAGAAAGACTAACAATCTAGGCATCTTTTGTGCAAAAAAATCCTAGAATATTATACTTGACACAACAAGAAAAAGGAATGGCATCGGCACAAGACACAGAAGAGATTCATCGGTCAAATTTATACTATATCACCTTCAAAGGAGAAAAATTCTATTTGTGTATTCTCTTATTTAATGCTAGAGGACTAACCAGTTAGGATGACTTGCTAACAGTGAATGGTGTTCAATATTCGTCCTTTAAGCAATCTACTCAACATCAAGAATTGTTAGAGAGTGATAGTAGCATCCATGCGCATTTGATTGAGGCATCTATTTTACGATTGTCATGTGCTTTACGAAGGTTATTTGCAACCATGTTAATATTTTGTGAGTTTACAGGATAAATTTTTCAATATATGGTGGATGATTATCCATCAATCAACATTACAATAGCCTTAGGGTTAACAAATCGGCTACTCAAGAATTTAAATGACATCCTCCTTCAATACGAAAAACAAATTGCACAATATGATTTGTCAGCTCTAACTTCTAAAAATGATAATGACAACTTGATACCAAAGTTATCCAAAAAAAATTGTCCATTGAAGTACTTCGAGAAGTCCTGTATTTTATAAAAATATTGAACAATGACTAATCTAAAACTTCCAAGTGCATTAACGAATACAATTAATCGAAGAGAAAATAGAGTGTTTTTTGTTGATGGACCGAGGAGAGCAGGCAAAACATTTATTTACAGAAACTATAATTATAGAATTGAAAAATAAAGGTCATATTTTCTTGGTACTGCATTATCAGGAATAGCTGCAATATTATTGTCTAGAATTCAAACAACTCATTCTAGGTTTAAGATCCTAATTAATGCAGAACCATTCTCCATTTGTAACATTAGCAAATAATCTGATCTTGCAAAGCTAATTAGACAAATAACAGTAATAATTTGGGATGAAGCACCAATGATAAATAAAGAATATTTAGAATTATTAGACTGCATTTTGAGAGACATATTAGCAAATGATATGCTATTCGAAAGTAAAGTGATGGTGATGGGAGGAGATTTATGTTAAGTACTGCCTGTCGTACTGAAAGGTAGTAAGTCACAGATGATTTCAATTTCTATAGTTAAGTCTCATTTATGGACTTCCACTCAAATTCTCTGCTTGTGACGAAATATGCGATCTTCTAATGATCATGATTTTGCCAAGTATCTTATACACATTGGTGATGGAATTGAGTCAACCATACATGAAGAATTGGTATGGATACAAGCAAATGGTAGAAACAACATTACACAAATTAATAGAAGAAATGTTTTCAAACTTACAATCTCATAGGTGGAACACTTCTTACATGATAGAAAGGATAATATTAACACCCCAAAATCATGATGTGCAACAACTTAATGATATAATTATCAACTCATTTTTAGGAGAAGAACAAAATTTAGTATCATTTGATGAAGTAAAAGGAGATACTAATAATTTATATCAACAATAATATCTTAATTCAATTTTCATAGGCGGATTGCCACCTCATGTATTAAAAGTAAAAAAAAGTACACCTTTGATACTACTGAGAAATGTAGACCCTAAAACGGGCTTATGCAATGGTAAAAAGTCACTATGTCATAGAACTTTTTAAAACATGTTGGATGTAAAAATTTTAACCAGCCTTCACTGTGAACAATGGGCTTTCTTGTCTTGGTTAAAACACAAATCACAAAATCGTCTTCGTCTTTCTCTTTGTCTTCTTCTTCTTCATCTTCTTCCTCCTTTGCATCCCCTTCCTCTTGTTCTTCCTCCTCTTCATCCTCTTCTTCTTTAGACCATTGTTATTAAAATCGAATCAAACCGACCAGTTTGATCGAAAAATCGGTGCACTAGATTTTAAACTGGTCCGGTCTGACGATCTGATCGCATAAGGCAACGAATTGGTGTAAATTGGTCAACTCCGGAGTGAATCTGTCAAATTCAGTAAGACCGGTTCGACCGAACTACTTGAATTTCTAAATGATACTCACAACCATCAAACAATTAAGCTTGTTATTAATATATATGCAAACATATATATATATATATATATATATATATATATTAGCAAATAATTTACTTTTATTTAATTTATTTTAATTTTAGTTATAAACTCATTCATTCTTGAATTAATTATATTTTTATTTGACAATAATTATAAACTCACTTATTTTTTATAATTATATAATATCTATTAATATTATTTTTCAATAAATACTTGTAGTATATAATAGTATAATAGATATAAACAAATTAATAAATTATTAAAATTCAAAAATAATAGTTATTTTAATATAAAAATAAAATAAAAATATTTATGATAGAGTAAAATTAACAAAATATTTATTATTCCTGTTTCATATTGTTTTAGAATGGTTAGATATTTTTAAAATATTAGTAAAAATATGTATTTTAAATTTTAATTTTAAATTTTTGACTATATTTTATTTTTTATTTACATAGGACTGGATTAACCGGACCGATTCGATTATCCGTTCAATTTTGACAACTATGGTTTAGACCGACTTTTATTATATCTTGAATATCTTTTGAAAAATAAATAAAAAGACGACGTACGGACGGCTGCTTACGTACATAGGTTCCTCACACGTCACACGCAGAGAGACCAAAATTCTCTACAAACCTTTACTACGTCACGGATTCTAGACGGTCCAATAAGAGGTAAAACAGTGAGCTGGGTGTGGGATCTGGCACACTATGGGTGGACGGTGCATACTTGAAAAGGTAGGAGTGCCCTAGAGAATAAAAACCGAGGGAATTATTATGGGAGGTACTAGCTAGAGCGTCGGAAAGTGAAACGTAAAGATGCGTGTCGAGTTGAGATCAGAATGGGGACAGGTGTAGGCGCAGCATAAGACAGGTGAGTACGACTACATAGAAGTCATTCCTCTCCATTTTTTTGGTTTAACCTCTCCTTTTCGTTTTCATTTTCCCACTCCAACCCCCGAAAGTCACAGCAGATGCGTGTGCCATCAACAAAACTTATATTTCTCTTACACGTGTCACTTTTTTACCTGTCCTTTCCTCTTCTTTTATCACCTCAATTATCTTCCGTTCTCCCGTCTCTCATTGTCGTTGCATCATGGACGAGGAAGAGCAGCTCCAGCGACACGACTCAGAGTTGTCCACCACCAGTTCCAGCTCCGGCATTTCCTCAATCCTCAGCTTCGACGACTTTCGCGGCAGTAACACCAGCTCCGGCGACATTTCCTCCATCAGCAGTGGCTCCGGGGAGATTCCTCCCGCCGACGCCATACTCTTGCCTCCTCTGCTTAGGCGGACTGTGTCGAGTGACGTGGAGGTTGTGGTGGCGGCAGCGGTCAGGGATAAATGCGTGGGGAGGAAGAACAAGGGAGTGAGTTGGGGGCACACTTCGGTGATTGGGAGAAGGAAGGAGATGGAGGACGCGGTTGCCGTTATTCCTGGATTCATGTCCCGCACGTGCCACCACGTCGGCGGTTGTACGGCCCCTGGCTCCCAATCCTCCGGCGAGATCTCTCCCCTTCATTTCTTCGGAGTGTACGACGGTCATGGTGGCTCTCAGGTATACCTTCTTCCGCATATATTTTATTATTTCGCATTTAAATTTTGCAAGATTTTTTTTAAAGTTCGAAATATATATTTGAAAGTTTCATAATAAAAATAAAGACCTGTCCTGGCTGTGGTGACCATGACCAGGCATGGAAATGTAGAGTGGGTGGCATTTTTTCGTAATATAAAAATTGAAAAATGCTTATTTATTTATTTTGAAAAAATATAATACTATTCTATTCTATTATTAGTAATTTTGGGTAAATAAATAGTGTGGTTGATCGTTTACTTAAAGGTGGGATGGGAATGTGGTTGGTGGCCGGGTTGCTCTCATGATGGGCACGTGTTATGGGGAAAGTGGTCCATAGAGAGAGAGAAAAAGAAAATTGGAGTGCGTCTCCTTGTCGTGTGACACGCGTAAGAGTGATTGGGGTATGACTTTTTTTGCCGTTGAAGGGGAGGGCCAGATAAGCAGATACTACTACCAGTGATTTTATTTTATTTTCCATTTTAAGGTTACATGCCTAATCTCTCACACGTTATCAAATTTGCTTCATACACGCGGCTCTTAAAAATTAATTACGAATATTGATGCTTAATAATAATAAGAGGGATTTGGATCCTCTAAAATTTAAATTTTACTTTAGAAGGTAAAGTGTGATCTCTCACCATTAATTTTATAGGTGGAACCAAAAATAAATATGAAAGAAAAATTATTTAATGATAGAAAATTATATTTTACTCTCTAAAATAAAATTCAAAATTTAGAGAATTCAAATCCTAATAAGAGTAAATAATAATAACAGCAAAGTGTTGATGACGGCTCTTAATATTTTAATTTTGGATTAATTAATTTCTAAAAAAATACTAATTTGATTCTCTAAAATAGTAAAGAGCGAATATATTATATTCTTTTAATATCAATTTATCATATAAAATCTAACGATTGTATTTATATGTACTATTAATTATTATGATATTTATTTATAAAAAATTGTTATGTAGATTATAATTTTTGGAACAAAATTTTATTTGTTATAATAAAATTTGTTATAAATAAAAAACAGTTAATAAAAATTATATAAAAATTTAAAAGATAATAAATATTTTATTGTCTAAAATTATATTGTTTTTGTGCTTATGTACAATAACATGATACACACCAATAACAAAATATATAGATAATTTTGTACGGTTTGACGTTTTGTAGTATCTATTAATAGAAAGATATATATGTCTATTATTTATTATCTTAAAAAATTTAATTAATATTTTTTTAAAAATTAATTAATCCTAAATCAAAATTTGTGAGAATCTAATTGCCATTTCATTCTAATAATAATAATAATCGAAGCAACTACCATCATGCTAATTGTGTTAATTATCGGGATTTGATACAAGCTAGTAGGTTAGGGAAATGGATCCTCTCCAGTTTTTTTAACACTTGAGGAAATGCAGTGTGATCTCTCATCGTTAACTTTATAAATGGGGCCAAAATTAAATATGAAAGAGAAAGCATTGAAGAGTGAGAGATCACAATTGACACCATCCAGTTTTTTCTTCACTGGAGAGGATCCACTCCCAGTAATAGTTGGATGTGTAAATTTATTGGATTTAGATCTTTTAAAGTTTGAATTTTATTTTAAAAAATAAAATTTTATATTTATTTTTAGTTCCACCTATGAAATAAATAATGAGAGATCACATTTTATTCTCTAAAGTAAAATTCAAACTTTACAAGGTGTAAATCCAAATTTATTAGCGTTGCTGGTTCCTCAGGTCGTTTTGGTCACTCTCGCATTTGCGGATTGCCAAAAAGAGCACTTTGATTCTCTGCTTTTCGTATGGAGGGAGTAGAACCTGGAAAAGCAAGCAGATATGTATTCCTTTGTTAAAGCATATATTGACAAGTGTTAATAATTAGTGTATGACCGCGTGGATGGGAATTCGAACGGAAGGATGAGCCTTTTGGTGAAAGAGGAAAAAGGGATGAATGCTTCATTCCATTGATTTGTGAATGGGAAATTGGCTTTACCTTTGCCTTTGCGTCCGTTTTGGAATATTATAAGGTGCTGCCGAGGGCTCACTGATGATGTGGCCCTCGCCCTTCTTGATCTGCTCCGTTTTGGAAAATAAGAAACACGTTTCACGTGAGAGCACTACACCGGCATAACATAATTACGCATGAGAAATTAAAAAAATAAAAAATTTAATTTAAATATGATATTATTTTTTGAGATTTGTTTGAATGAGTTCCTTCCTTCTTCATAAATATTTTCTGGCCAACTAAAAATTAATTTTATGTGTGAAATTAAATTTAAATTATGTTTAACCTAAATATAATATTAAAATAATATAGATAATTCGTACGAAAATTAATTGTGTGAATATTCTCGATGAAAAATATGAAAGATTAGCTCACAGATCAGACAGAAGCTTCTCAATATCAGATAAATTATCCTCCTAAAAAGTTAGATGGACTGTGCTTAGTTGAATAATATAAATTAAAGTAATACTTTATATAAATAAAAGCATAGTATATGCAACAAAGTAAATAGTAATTTAAGTACGATCCAACTTAATGTATTCAGTATTCAATATGAATATGCAATAATTCCTGGCTATTGGCTAATATGATGATAGCTTTGGATTGAGCATTACTTTTACCCTTCATTTCAGAGTATTCATTTAACAGAACTATGTATGGATTAAGAAGGGCCACTGATACGTCCTCCTTAGCTTCTCCCAGTACAAGGGAAGAGTAGTACAATAAACCTGTCCAAAATCCGAGGTGGTGGAGGTCAACCATATATAGATGGCTAACCTATATTATGCATGCTTTCTTGTGGTGGCCAATAACTTTACTCTGAACTACTCTTTGATTGATATATATATATATATATAGTTTTACTCGAATGCATTTGTCCAGTACTACATGTCCTAAGAAAATTAAACCCACCCTAACTGTTGTACTTCATTGGTAGGTGGCTAAATTTTGTGCAAATCGGATGCACGATGTGATAGCAGAGGAATGGGAGCGGCAAATAGAGAGTTATAGTGAATGGCAAAGAAGGTGGGAGGCCGTATTTTCTAACGGTTTTGAAAGGACTGACAATGAGATATCATCAGATGAAGTTGCACCTGAAATGGTAGGATCTACAGCCTCTGTGGTGGTTCTGTCTGGTTGCCAAATCATTACATCCAACTGCGGCGATTCAAGGGTCGTTCTTTGCCGCAGGGCTCAAACAATCCCCCTCACTGTCGATCAGAAGGTCTTTATCACAACCCATTTTTACCACTTTTTTTGTTCATATGCGATTAATTCTTGTTATGTACTGTCATTTTATCAAATCAAAGCTATCTTTGTTTTTCATGCGGCATGGATACAAGGTAAATCTATTTTCAAATAGAAAAGGATGAAAACCTTTTAGGCCTGTCGGCAATGCTTGAGAAGGCGTGACTAAATGAAAAGGAAAAATAAAAAATAAAAAATAAAATGAAGTCAATTTTGGTACCTAACTGGAGCCATATATATTCCCATAATTTTTATATTTCATAAGTTATATGAGTTATCTTTCGTTTCATTGACAAGTTAAGATACCATTGTCCTTGCTTGTACAGCCTGATAGACAAGATGAACTCTTGAGAATTGAAGGAGGAGGAGGAAAAGTCATAAACTGGAATGGAGCTAGGGTGTTTGGTGTTCTTGCCATGTCCAGGGCTATAGGTACCTTGATTTATCTACATATATACCGTCTTAGGCTAAGGATTCTTGAGATTTTCTTCTTTTGAACGATTAAGGCATTAAAGTTTCTTTCAATAAAACGTGACCAATTTTCTGTCATTGGCTAATAAACAATGAAAAACAGCACAACCTTCAATTTCAATATTTTGTACTTTCAAAATGGTTTTGATCCTATAAATTCTCTAGGATAAATCTACATACTTATATGTAATGGTAAACCCCATTTAGGTGTCAGCATAAAAAGTAATTGAAAGAAAAGAAATGTACGTATAGAAATTCCATTTTGAGAGCGGGACTATGGCCATGGACCATGGATTAATGGAAGTCACATAGGAGGATCAGATTATCAGAATAATGTACCGAATATTTTCTTAGTAGTACATTAACTTTAATGACTATGGTTCAGCGTGTTATGATTGATGAGAGAACAGGCCAACAGAACTAAGCACGTTATATATAGCAATTTGATTCGCAACTCAAGTTGTTTTTTATATTTGTCATTTTTTATTGTTAATTGATTTCCAGAAGTTCTTTTCATATGTTTGCAAGCTTCCTTCGTGCTGTAGTAGTTCAGTAAATTTTTATACACACTGATTTTGATAATAACAGCCTGTCCACAATCACTCGGGAAATAATGAGCATAGGCAGTTATCAATAATCTATTGAGTTTTGCAAGGTATTTGGTAAAAGTCGAAGCTACGTTTTATTTCTCCTCTGGTACTTAGCATACTTTACTGTTGTACCTAATTATCTGATGCAAGAAAGTATTACTAGTTTGTTGTTGCTAGAACCATTTGCTGCCTAAAACTTAGATGGCATGCAAGTGACTTTTCCAGAGTTTTTATTTAACCATCATGTGTGTAGCATCTGCCATCTAGTTCAAACTAAGATGGCAAGTCGAATTATGGTTCAGAACAGGAAAAGAGATAGGAAAAAACGTAAGTTGAATTATTAGGAATTGGACTTCTTGGAACAAAAGGTCCATGGCTACTGGTCGTCTTGTATTTACCTAGTTAACAATTATGTTTCAGGTGATAGGTACTTGAGGCCATGGATCATTCCAGTGCCTGAGATAACCTTTACAGCAAGAAGTGAGGAGGATGAGTGCTTAATATTGGCAAGTGATGGACTCTGGGATGTCATGACGAATGAAGAGGTTGGTGAAGTTGCGCGGCATATTCTAAGAAGGCGACGAAGGTCCCTGTCTCTGGAGGAAATATCTCCGGCACAAGTTGTTGCCAATAGCCTGACTGAGATTGCTTATGCTAGAAATAGTAAGGATAACATTTCAATCATAGTAGTTGATCTGAAATCGAAGAGAAAACGTCAACCAAGGCCTCCTTTAGTTGCCCGAGAAGCCAACTACATATAATATTTTTGAACCTTGAAGAGGGTCTAAGACATGAGGATCATGAAGTTCTTTACATCTGAGAACAAAACAAATGATGACACCCATTGGTACTTATTGCTAGTTGGTAGCACTTGAGTTTTGTTTCTCCTAACCAAGCAGCACAGAATTAACTGGCAGAAAGAATCTGCTTTGTGACAGGTGATAACTATCTAAAGCAAGCTTGTTATAAGGAAAATATAGATCGATACTCAGTTTTTTTTTTTCTATTTATTTATCGATTTGGTCCTGAAGAGAATATTGCAGTAGAAAATGTTCCATTTTACCCATGCCAAAAAATGTATTCGAGTTAACATTTCGGTGCATAATGCTGTAAAAAGAATGTATTATTTTAGGCGGATACACGAAAAAATATGTGCTTTACTTTAAATGTTGATATGTATTATATTAAATAACTCAGTTAATCATATTGAATCATATAATAATGCTTAACTATTATTTTCACATAAATAATCATCTTATTTTAAGATAAATCTACAACTTGCTTACTACACGCATTTGTATTGAAGGTTTATTCACTTAATCTCCATATGGTCTCTAAAATTTACGAAATTATCCAATTTGATATTTGACGTTCCAATTTTACCATAGTGACCTTTTAGATTGAGCTCTAGACACTATAGTGATTCTTAGGCATTTTTTCGATAATGACTCAAGTGTCAGTAATGATGTGGCTATCATGTGTCATACTGGAGTATACCAAAATGACATCGTGTGGTATTAACTCATGCTCAAAAATTATTTGTGTTCAAATACAAACACTCGTCCATCTTCATCACTTTCACTCTTTGTCTTCTACTTTTCTTTATCAATTGAGCCGCTCTAAGGTTAGGATTTTGGAGTTTTTTACTTTGTGACCACCTCACTTACATCGACGGATTGTGTTAGATCATTTCATCCTCTCGTGGACGCTAACAGTTTTGCCATTATCGTTCATAGTGAAGGTATGTATTTTTTTTTGAAAAAAAATATTGTACAATAAGGTGATAATTTTTCGTTATAATTATAGTGCGAATGTTGTTGGATATATATATTTGTTTTTTTCGTTGCTGTAGTTGCTAAGGTTTTTTTTTGCTGAAATGTTGGGATATAGGCTCTATTTTTTAAATAGAACAGGAGTGAATTAATAGTGACATATAGTTGATAAAGATGGTATAAAAAAGGGATTAGAGTTCTCGTCTATTAGCCACTAAATAGCGAGCAGATATAAGAAGAATGAGAAGAACATGAGGAAGAAGAACATGAGAGCCACTAAATATCTTTTTAAGTTAGATAAACCGATTATATTATTAAAAAGTATTCAATTATAATGCAAGCATCTTGAAAAAAAAAACCATTTATCAAACTAGAATAAAATTGGAAACCACATTCAACTTTGTTTTACATATAGATTATCTAATTTCAATTTAATTATTCCACATAAAACTTTTTATTTTTGTCCCACAAAATTGTAACTCTTAGTAATATAGTAATATGTATCACGATAACGTAATTTAGGTTTGGTTTGGTAAAATTTTTACTTTTCGAAAGTAGCTTATGAAAGCTATCTTTTAAAAGTCAGCTTTTTAAAAATTACAATACCTACGTTTGGTAAAATCAAACTAAAAATAATTTTTGATAAATATAAACACTATAATTGTGTTTGATAAAATAATTTTTAAAAATAAAAAAATCAAATAGACATATATATAATAAAAAATAATTACTTTTTTTATGTTAATAATTAATAAGAATAATTTTGGATATTTATTATTATATAAAGTTATATTTAATTTTTTAATTTTAATAAGAACAAGACAATTTTAAAAAGTTCCTCCTTAAATATTTTCAAAAGCATTTCTAACTTTTAAAAACTACAAGTATAAGCATATAAAATTTTAATTTACTAAATACAAAATAAGATATATTTATGCTTTTAAAAAGCACAAATTCTTCTCCAAACAATTTTACCAAACCTAACTTTAGTTATGCAAGTATGTAAACTCATCTATTGTTAGTTCACCTAGTGTTATTATATGGTTTAATTATTCTGTTGGTTCTTATAGTTTTGTAAAATTTTCAATTAGGTCCCTATACTTTTTTTCCCTTTTAATTGGCTCCTTGCACCTATTTTTTTTTTCAATTAGGTCCCTACCGTGACCAAACAGTTAGATTTAATGGAATATTCTATTCCTAAATTAAAGATTCTCTTAACTTTTTGTGAAATTCCTAAATCTCTTTCACTCATATTTGCTGAAATACAAATTTACCCTCCCATCCCTTAGAAGGAAACTGTTCGTTCTCTTCTCTCAAACTTAGAGAAAAAACTCACTCACATTCGTTGGTTGTCCACTCCCTCAGGTGCCGAGATTAACTCCACTGGAATATTGCTGGAGGGTTTCGCGTCTCCAGTATCACTGCCGTCATCGTAGGCGTTGGTGCTGCCTCTAGGTAAGACAACGCTCAACTTTTCAGTCGTTGAAGGATTTTTCTTTTTTTCTCCTGGGAAAATTTGTCACATTGGTGACTAGAGCTTCCTTTTGTTTCTGAAAATGTTGGAAGAGGGATTTATGGTATTATTTTTTATTTTTTTTGGTATGCAGTTATGGGTGATTCGGATTTCACTATCGAAATCCACCATGGTGGCAAATTTGTTGACAGTGGACAACGATTAGAGTATTTAGGAGGAATGGTTGTGGAGAATTTACATTTTGAGGTTGATGAATGGTCATTGCAAGAGATTGTCAGTCAGCTAAAGCAACTAGGGTATAAGGGTTTACCAGGGTATGGTACAAGGAACCTGGTATGGATTTGAAGTCAGGTCTTAGAGAGATGACGTCCGATGGGGATGCGATGAGAATGGCTAGGTCACTGGTGTCAAGTTCCTGCAAATATTGTGAGGTATATGTTGTCGATGGAGCCAGAGAAAGTAACGGGATTGAAATCACTTCAAGTGATGCTGATTATATGCCAGAGGAAGGTGAAGGCAGTGGTTCTGGGTTGTTAGAGGTTAAAGTGGATGGTGAGTCAAAGTCTTCTACTGAAGAAGAGGTATTTGATGATAGTGCTGATGATGGTGACCATGAGGATCACTTTGGGTTTGAGGTGGAGGATAATGATCCATAATCAAATGTATTTGGGGGATTTACTGGCCCACTAAATGATGAGGGAACTGCAGCAGCTGGAACAGCTGAAGGTGATGAAGGTTTAAGGGAGGGTGATGAGCAAGTTGGGGGCATATCTGATGGATATGAGACTGATGACATAGACAGTTATGAGGGGAACTCTGATGATATGATTAAAAAGAGGAGGTTTCCTAAATACAATGAGGCAGAGATGAACAGAGAGTATGACTTTCAGGTGGGGCTGGAATTTAAATCACTTAGTCAATATCACCAATCAGTGAAGAAAATATGTGGCCAAAGATACAATGTGATACCATCATCCCTCCAATTTTCAGAGTTAAACCAGGAAGGCCAAGGATGGTTAGGATAAGGAAACCCGATGAAAACAGAATACAAACAAAATATAGAAGAACTGGTACTTCTGTTACCTGCAGTAATTGTGGTCAATACGGACACAATAGGAGACTCTGTCCAAACCTATAATGACATGTATTGGTTGCCAAGTTATTTTGTTCATATGTTGATGAACTATTATTAACTACTATTTCATTTTGTAGCTCTTGAAGGCACACAAGGATCTGATGCTGCAACTGGAACTGGAGGAGTTGATGCTGCTGCTAGTGAACCTAGTGCTGTTGTTGAAGCAAATGGATCTGCAGCTGCTCTTACTGCTAGATCCAGGATGATTAGAGGGAGAGGAAGAGGAAAAGCATCAGTAGGGATGGGCAGAGGAAGGGGTAAAGGGAGGGCTGCACCCAGGACTGAACCAGCATCAAGGCCTTCAAACACCCATGCACCACCATCACAGCCTCCACACACCCCTGTACCACCATCACAGCCTCCACAAACCCCTGCACCACCCTCTCAGCCTTCAAACACCCCTGCACCACCATCACAACCTCCATAAACCCCTGCACCACCATCACAGCCGGCCACCTTACCTACACCAGCATCACTGTCCACCACCTTGCTTACACCAGCATCACTGCCCACTGCACCATCATCTCAACCTTTACCCAAGACCAAAATCTTTGGTGTGAGAAAAAGTGGAAGACTCAAGATTGGAGTTAGGAAGGCAACAAATCAGCCGCCTGAACATGTTGACCTCACACTTAATTGAAGCTGAAGAGAGTTTAGGGTTTTTTTATATCTATTGTGTTATGTAGGATTTGTGTTCACCTGTGACTCTGCTTTCTTTATGGTTTGGACCACTGTTATTATGTGGGTGGAAAACTGTTATGAGTGGGTGTCACATTTATTTTGTGGCTATCTAGGTGTCCTACATTATATAATGTAAAAAACAATGGTATCTATTATAATTCAATGCATCTTTTGTTTTACCTACTTTTTTCTCAGTATCATACTTCTATGCATATTAAATAGCAAAGGAACAACTTTCATTTAGAGAAATTAAACAACATTTCATATAAGTTCATCGCACTCAACATAAACAGTACACTATTGTCTTATATAGACTATTACATTATCATAACAGCCATGCTTTCTACATCTTTACATATAACACTGCAACAATTAAAACACCTAATATCAAAACCAGCATAATTAGCATCTTGTATTGCTATTTCATACTATCTTCCATTTTAGCAAATTGCTCTTCCACTGAACTCAGCTCAGCACATAACCTTTCTACACAGGCATCTATTTCTCCAACCTCTGCAATTAATCTCTCTAAATCCACACTTAATCTGTCTATCTTCTTTTATTGTGCCTCCAATTCTCTAACCCTTCCAAGTACTTGCTGTGAACTGTTTACTCCATCTTCTCCAGATAACTTTCTTTCTTTTCCATCAACCCACTCAAAAAACTTGCATCTCCTATTAGGGCAAGAAATGAATCTTCTGTTTGAATTTTTTGATGTACTTGAACTACGAAGAATCAGAGTGTCTTTACAAAAGCAATGAACCCTCCTTTTCTTTTGCTTCAACCAGCCACTCTTCTCATCTTCTTCATCATCAATCCGCTCGAAGAACTTGCATTTTGGCATTCTCCCAAAATCAACATACGTTCTTCCATGGCTTACTACTATCGAAGAAGACATCACAGCAACTACCTCACCACAAAAACAAAGATGTCTCTTCTTGACGAGGGTTTTGGAACTACAGACTCCTGAAGATAACTGACTCTGATCCATAAGTATTGACATAGTAAGGGTAAGGAACGCAAACGGAGGAAGAGAAGATTGAGAAAGAGGCGAAGAGAAGAGAGTTAGAACTCAGAACTCTACCGAGTCTCGTTCATTTGTAAGGGGTAGACGAGGGTTATAATGGTCAGATCACCCATTCTTAACGTTTTTTGTAACGTTTACCGTCAATAGGGACCTAATTGAAAAAAAATAGGTGCAGGGACCCAATTAAAAGGAAAAAAAGTATAAGAACCTAATTGAAAATTTTGCGAAATTATAGGGACCAACAGAGTAATTAAACTTTATTATATTGGTCACATTGTTAACCTTCTTATTTATCAAATATAAACCCTAATATCTTCTAATATAAATTCTATTATTTTGCTTTAATTTTAAAATTATAATATTAAAATATTCACACATATTAAAAAAGAAAATTGCTTATTAATAACAATTTTATTATATACACATCAATAGTGCTAAGTATTTCACCCATATTTAATGATGGATAGCATAAAATTGAGTCT